>NC_140277.1:9530727-9582794 GCF_964030765.1 Micromesistius poutassou
ACCTCTCTTCTCTGGTCCTCAGCCCATGCATTGTTTAACTCTGCGGTGTTCCCCGGCAGGTTTTGTTGTTCTCTCTTCCCGCGTCTCTCTTCTTCTACTCATACTATATTACGTGTTCCATTGTGCCTTTCTACTTGCAGGTCCGTCGTTTCCACGACGGTCAACGTGGACGGCCATGTCCTGGCTGTCTCGGACAACATGTTCGTACACAACAACTCCAAGCACGGCAGAAGGGCTCGCCGACTCGACCCTTCAGAAGGTACGCCTCCTTATCTGGAGAATGGTAGGCACACTTTTTACATCTTATCATTTGCCACGCTCCTCCTCCTCCTCCCTCTCCCTTGTGGTCGTCTTCTTCTTTTCTCCTCTGTACTTTCTCTTTTTCTCCCCCTCGGTGGTATCCATTGACTTTGTAGTCCGTTGTAGTTTGATTTTTTTTATATTTTTATTATTATTATTTGTAAAATTCTTCTACGTCACCTTCATGGAACTTCTTGAGATTTCAATGTTTTTCTCTCTCAACTCTCCTACTTATTGTAGCCTGCGGGGAAATATCACGCATTTCCCATTGCATTAGTCATTATTTGTTGTGCATGACATGGACATCGATACCGCTCGTCTTATCTTGAGATCGGGAGAAAAAAAAAAAAAAGCTAACTCTACACCACTTCCAATCGCCAATGCTAATTGCGCCTGCGTTTTAGCCTGCAAACCTTTTGTGAAACATGATCAAATTGCTTAAGAATTTGGCTGTGAGGTCAATTTCCTGTCATTGGGCTGTGCCGATTTCACTGTGAGCAGAGAGCAGAAACAGAGAGGAAAGATGAGAAGGAGAAGGGAAAGGGGTGACTGTGTGTGTGTGTGTGTTTAACTATGTGTGTGTGTGCAGATAGAATGTGTGTGTATGTGTGAGTGGGGGGGGGTGGTTAGGTCTAGAGAAAAAACAGAACTCACTGTTTTTCTTCCAACTGATTCCATATGATAGACTGATTGCCTGCTCTGCCAAGAGAGAGAGAGCGAGAGTGAGAGCGAGAGAGCAAGAGAAACAGAAAGAGAGAGAGAAAGAGAGTGAGAGAGAGAGGCAGGACACCAATCCATGGGAATTCAAAAAGTAAAATGCACTAAACATAACCTCCTGACCCTCGTGGCCCCCAGCTCACAGATGGGAGCACACAAACACACACACGCACACACGCACACACACACACACACACACACACACACACACACACACACAGACATACACACATACACACAGCTGAAAGATTATGGAGAAAAGAGAAAAAAAACTAGCTAAGATTGTGTGTGAGAGTGAAAAGGGGTGATTGTGGAAATTGCTTATCGTCAGATTTCAAGAGGCAATTACGGCTGGGCAAACAGTTTATATACACCACTGGCTAAAACAACCTTCCCTCCGCATTAATGGCCATTAATGGTCCTATCATGAAAGCAAATGTAATGTTTAATATAACAACGGCTAATAATATGAAAAAAATGGACAATTAATATATCTCCTTTGCACTCCAGTCCTAGTGGGCTAAAAGCTAATCTATTTGTTTTTGTCTTTATTAATGACTCCTCTACTGGAGAACAAAATCAAATAATTAAAGCCCTGCCCCGAGCACCAAAGTCATTATGTTCGCTGACGTTCTGTTTGTGTGTCTCACGTTTATGACACGGTAGGTGTGGATCGCCTAGCAACCAGTCTCTTAATGAGGAGAGCAATTAAAGAGGTTGAGCCCTTGCCTCCATGTTTCCCCGGTCCCGCGGGACCCTGTGTGCGGTGTATGTGTTTGTGTGTGTGTGTGTGTGTAGCATGTGTGTGTGTTCTTGACACCACCACCCCCCCCCCACACACACACACACAGACACACGCACACACCCCAGCCCATCCTATGTTTCTCCTCAGCACACTCTTCAAAGCATGCGAGTGACGCCCCGTAGACCAAGAAGCCATTGTCAGTCGCCCAGTTGAACATGTCTTCGTCTGATAACTTGAATACACCTTCCCGGCCCTCACCGGGAAAGAAAGAACCACTCCCATGCTCCGCTTAGCTCCCCCCCCGCTCATCACTGCCATGGGAGACGCGCCGCCGTAAACAAATTGAGCACGCATCAACTGCGCTATCGGAGGGCGGAAAAACCTGTCTGCTATTGTTTCAGTCACCTTCCAGCCTGCGACGCCCCCGGCAGCACGCCACCACCACCACCACCACCACCACGCTCGGTCATAAGAAACGCCGCCCAGTCCTCTCGGCCATGTCCTCTCCCGCACTGACAACAGGCAGCGTGCTTTGAATTAGCAACACATTCCTCTCTCTGGGAGTTCAGTGGGTGGGGAGCGGTAGATATGCTTGGCTCGCTGAGTGACTGACTCTGTGCGAGTGCGTGTCTCTGAGTGTGTGTCTGTGTGTGTGTGTCTGTGTGTGTGTGTGTGTGTGTGTGTGTGTGTCTGTGTGTAAGTTCGAGAGGCATCCTTCCTCCCTCTGTACACTTTAGATCCGCTATCGCCGTCTGCCGTCTCGCTTTGATCAAGAGCCGCTGCCCCCTGTTGGCCCTGGGTAGTAATACACAGAGAGAGAAAGAGAGAGAGAGCGAGAGAGAGAGAGAGAGGGAGAGAGAGAGAGAGAGAGGGAGAGAAAGAGAGAGAGAGAGAGAGAAGCAGGCACACACACAGAACCCCCCGTGCCATGTGGCATTGTTTTGTTCACGTGCGCATACTGTCACACAACAAGCATATTATGCATTCAGACACGAATGTGCTTTGCCACCGCCTGTCACTCAAACGTGTATAGATTCAGGCTCAAAGGTGCATAAACATGCTCACAAATAGCCCTCCCTTCCAGACAACATCACCTCCCACACACACACTGAATACAGCCCGCGGATACACACCACACACACACACACAGCACACCACACACACACACACACACACACACTCCATAGCTCCAGCGTTATGGAGCCCCAGACAATATAGGAGACGCACAGCGGACCCTGCAGCGATTGGCTCATTTGCATGCCAAGTGGCTGTAATGCTGTTAGGGTTTATGCAATAAAGACAAGTGATACCAGACTGGTGGGCCTAAGAGGAGGGAGGGAGTGGGGGTGGGGGGGAGAGGGGGGGAGAAGGGAGGGAAGAGAGAGGAGGGAAGGGGGAGAGAGAGATGGAAAGAGAGAGGTAGAATGAGAAGTGGGAGACAATATGGGTGTCGGAAAAAGAGAATGAGAGGAAGTGAAATGGAGTCATAGACAGAGAGTGGGGGAAAGCCATAGAGAGGGAGAGCGCCAGAGAGAGATAGAGAGAAATAGCAAGGGAGAGGGCTATAGCGAGAGAGAGAGAGAAGATAGAGAGAGAGAGAGAGAGAGAGAGAGAGAGAGAGAGAGAGAGAGAGAGAGAGAGAGAGAGATGGAGTCAAAGGCAGCAGATGGCCCAGGGAGAGGTAAAAGGTGTAATCCCATCAGCTGCACTATCAGCCCACCATCTGGACATCCCACAGCACAATTACAACACATTTCAGCAGGCAGAACAAAGGAGGGCTTCCCGGGCCTCGCCAGACCTGTTTGAGTGTCTCAACACAGTGGAGCCAGGGACCCACACTCCGGAACATTCTGCATTAGTTTTGACCTCCAGCACACAAGTAGAAAAAAAAAAAAAAAAGTATGAAAAAAAAAAATAGAAGTGACAAACCCTCAACACACACACACACACACCGACACACACTTTTGAGTCATAAAAAAAGAGAAAGAAAAATATTATTAATATTTTAAGACGGTGAAACGTGGAAAGTTTGCGCAAAGTTAAACATGGAACAAACACACACCCACACCCACACACACACACACACCGAGTCCTTATTGGGCCAATCCCTGTGATGCTTATCATCTGCTCGAGGGGAGGGGTGTGTGTGGGTGTGTGTGTGTGTGTGTGTGTGTCTGTGCGTGTCTATCATCAGATCGCCTGCGCTGACTGTGTAATCCACTTCTCCACGGTCCCCATTCAGCACATGCTCCCCTCTCTGTCTGCACATTGAGACATATGCAAATGACTTTAGGCAGAAGGGTGGACGGCTTAGAGAGTCGCCGGCTCTGTGGGTCCTTCTGTGTGTGTGTGTGTGTGTGTGTGTGTGTGTGTGTGTTGGGCAGGGGGGAGAGAGAGAGAGAGAGAGAAAGAGAGAGAGAGAGGGGGCTTTGGGATTTCCGAAGCGGTAGTTGTGTGTGCACATGTGCGTTCGTGTATGAGGGTGAGAGTGTGTGTTTGTGTGTGGGAGCATGTGTCTGTGTGTGAGTGTGTGTATGTGCATGTCTGTTCAGGAGAGTGTGTGTGTGTGTGTGTGTCTGTGATGACGCATGTGTGTGTGTGTGTGTGTGTGTGTGTGTGTGTGTGTGTGTGTCTGTGTGTGCGTGTGTAGCCGTTTGTAGGTTGCAGGCTACAGCTGCCCCCCAAACAGTCACCATCAGTACCCCCCCCCCCCCGCCCTCCCCCACCCTCCTCACCAACACACACACACCCAGACACACACACACACACACACACACACACACACACATACACACACGCACGCGCACACACACACACACACACACACACACCTCCCTCCTCCCGCCCTCCACACCTCCTCCTCCTCCTTCTCCCGAATCCCCAAAGTCAATTTGTTTACAGTAATTTTGAAGGGTGACTTATTTGCCGTAATCGTCCGCGCTGATGAAGGTCAGGCCCTCCGAGGGTCTCGGTGCTGCGCGCCCACCCAGGCCCGCGCCCGCCTGCAACCCCGCCGCCGTATTCGCAATTAAGAAAAGCAAATGTCACTCCTCCAGCGCCGCACCAATGAAAATCTGTACGCGGGGTGATTAGCATGAAGTCAACACCGCCCCGCCTAAAGTCACATTCCCTGTAGTACCCCGACGGTGGACGCGCGCGCGTGTGTGTGTGTAAGCGTGAGTTGGTGAGTTGGTGTGTGTGTGTGTGTGTGTGTGTGTGTGTGTGTGTGTGTGTGTGTGCACTTTATGGGGCACGGCGAGAGCGAAAGCAAACATGACCTGAACAGACCCAACAGAGAGGCAAACAAAGGGAGATGTCTTGTCTGAAGTGATCCATACAACAATGGCAGCCTGTGATTTACTTACTGGCTAGCGAGGGATAATAGAGAGGAGCAGAGGAGGAGGAGAAAAAAAGGAAAAGGGGAACTTGCAGAAGGCAGCCCGGCGTATTTTCCCGAGGAGCGAGGCAGGGCGGCAGCCCCGCACTCGCAGCGCGCGGCGTATTAAAAGATATTGATGGGAATAGATTAAATTTGATATTGCTATTTTACGGCCAGCTGTCATTGCGTGTCTGTTGTAAACATGTTGTTTCGCTGAGCGCCATATTAAGGTAATGCATCAAATGACAGGCAACGTGAGGCACCAGATCGCTCAAATTAGATTATAATAACAACCGGGTGTGTTGACGAATGGCATGGCGGCGCGGCGGCAAGCAAGTCAGAGCAGATGAAAAGCATTGTAATAACAAACAATATGAAATGGACTGAATCGATCACAAAATAAAGGGAGAAAAATCCCAAATCTGAATAATGCATGAGTTGATTCGATATTATGAAATGTGAAACCTTCACTCTGACGAAGACTTGTGTGTCTGTGTGGGTGTGTGTGTGTGTGTGTGTGTGTGGGTGCGTCTGTCTGTGTGTCTGTCTGTCTGTGTGTGTGGTTGGGCGTGTGCGGCCTACATTATGCAGAATGGAGGTAATGAAATAACGTGAAGCAGCAGAAAGCTTGCGCGTGTCGCTCCCACTTTAACGCCCACGTCGTATCCTTGACTCATTTAAGATGTGTTCAACTTTGAAATTTCTACTGTAGTCGTGGCGCACGCTTAATCAATTCTGATAGCTACATTTGGCCTGACACGTAATTTGCTCCGTCAAATCATTTTGCTGGTGAGGCCGACGTTTAGCCTTTGTGAAGTGGACCATTTGAAGGGTCTGCTTAACTACCCCACTCCAGTGCATTGATAAATGATTTTGATTCGCATGCCTTAAAGGACAAATCCATCATATTCTCTCTCCGCTTTTTTTCCCCCCCCTTTTTTTTTTACTCTTTACGCGGTGGTGGGGGTGGGGGCGGGGTAAATTCCATGATACGTCTTTGTGAGAAACGGACGCAAATGTAAGCAGAAATGTAAAGGGAGTGAGATGTGGAAATGTGTCTGTCTGAGATAGAGGGAGAGAGAGTGCGAGAGAGAATGAGAGAGAGAGACAGAGAGAGGGAGAGTGGTGGAGGGAGAGCAGTAGAGAGAGGGAGAGACAAGAGGGAAATGATAAAGGGCGCTTCCCATGATTCAAAGTGTATCTAATTCTCCTGATATGTCTTTGTGAAGCAAATGTAAGCAGAAATGCAAGGATGTGGAGATGTAGAAAGAATGTGACTGGAATTTGGAAAGGGAGAGACAAAGAGCCATATCTAGATAGTACAAGGCCAGCTTTCCATGTCTTTTAGGGCCTCTGTCCTTTTTGTGATACGCCGACGAGGGAAAGCAGAAATGTTAAGAAGCTTGATGTGGAAATGTATCTGTCTGTTTGTAACAGACGGAGGGAGGGAGGGAGGGAGGGAGGGAGGTACTTGGTACACATGGGCTTGTTCTCAAAGTGCAGGTGCTGAATATGCTCTTCTCATTCTCTTGGAACAAGCAGCCACCCCGTGCATCAAGGCCATCAGCCCGAGTGAGGGATGGACCACAGGGGGCGCCACCGTCATCATCATAGGGGACAACTTCTTCGACGGCCTGCAGGTTGTCTTCGGGACCATGCTCGTATGGAGCGAGGTAGGCTGAGGCTCACATCGTAATCATAACAAAGATCATCATGATAATAACAATGAAAAAGAAATACTTAGTTTAGTAAAGCCTAGTGTTTTATGTTCAGCGTATGATGATTATGTCATTGGGTCAGGTATCAATCAAGGCTAGAATCAAACACTGATGAGAATTAGTGTTTAAAGTAAAGTATCGAGAGAACTGATACACTGTATTGTCAGTTTTGATCACACCACATTTGGCATAAATCTAAACCATGGCGTCACACCACGCCTTACCAAAACACTACTCCCTCAACCCCGAATATCATATTTACATAGAATATAAGCCAGCTATGTAAATGCTCCTGATCTCCCCTCCCTGCTCCAGTTGATCACCCCCCACGCCATCCGGGTGCAGACCCCACCCAGGCACATCCCCGGGGTGGTGGAAGTCACGCTGTCCTACAAGTCCAAGCAGTTCTGCAAAGGAGCCCCTGGGAGATTTGTCTACACCGGTGAGTCCCAATCACATCTTCCTATCCTTCCTCTCCTTCATACCCTTCGCATTCTCCTCCTCTCCTCTGTCTGGGTATCTGCTCTCTCTCCCCTCTCCTCTGCTCTGTGCTCTCTGCTCAGGGTCTCTCCCCGCCGCCCCCCCCCCCATGTCCTCTCTGGTCAGTCTCTGTCTCCCCCCCACCCTGCTGGCTATGGGACCTCTCCCTCCCCTCAACACCATTTCTCCTTTATCTCCCTCCCTCCCACGGCCCGTCACTAGTCGTGACCCGAGTGGGGGAGAGCGTGGTAACTAACTAGCTGGAATGCTAAATACGTGATGTGTGAGATCCGCTACGGCTACTAGCGGGCGGCTAGTAGCTAAAGAGTGTGAGGTGAAGGGGGCTTCCACGGCTGTAACTCGATCCCCCCCGCCACCCCCACACCCCCCGTGCCCGGCCATTATACCGGGACTCTGCCAAGCACTGTTAAACTCAAGCTGTCAGGGTAACTCTAGCCTGCCAATTCTGTTTATCTACCCTGTGGTGAGACAGACGATGGTAGCGTGATCGTTCTCTCCTCTACATGTTGCAATGCCATTCAGTATTGTTTTTAGCTTTTTTTTTGTTATTTAGATTCCTGTTGGTTGCTCCGATATTTAGGTTTTGAAGGTGCCATTGTTTGTGTGTGACGGTGACATTGCATGTCTGTGTGTGTGTGTGTGTGTGTGTGTGTGTGTGTGTGTGTGTGTGTGTGCGTGCCTGTGTGCGTGCGTGAGTGTGTGTGTGTGTGTGTGTCACAGTGCAGTGACACATACAGGAAATAGTGTAAAGAAGGTGCGGATGTGTGTGTGTGTGTGTGTGTGTGTGTGTGTGTGTGTGTGTGTGTGTGTGTGTGTGTGAAAAACAGCAAGAGAGAGAGAGAGAGAGAGAGCGAGAGAGAGAGTGTCAGTTTTAAAGTACGGCTCTGATTATGGCAGAAGGAAGTGGCCGCCTTATCTGTCATCATCGGTAAGGAGACAGAGGTCACCCGGGGTCACGGTCTGTCTGACCTGGAAGCCTCTGTCTGTTCCAACTCTGATGGGCAGAATGAAACTCTCACTTCCCCTCTTCCTCACCCCACCTCCACCCCCTTCCCCCTCCCAAGGCCTCCAGCACCCCTCTGGCCTTGAGCGTTCAGCAGAATTGCAAAGTGGGGGAGTACCCCCCTCCTGGTACCCCACCCCCCCCACCCCCCCAAGACCCCCTTTATCCTGGGACAGCTGTTTCTCATCAAGCCCCCCCTCCCTGCTCCTTGCAGCTCCGCCACCGCCACCACCACCACCACTACCACCGCCACCACCACCACCACCACCAGCCCCCTCCCAGCTCTCCATCCCCCCCCCCTCCCCACCGCCCGTGCAGTCTGGCCCGGCCTCGGCTGTGTTTAACCTCCCTAGCAGGAGCGGACCATAGGCCAACGAGCCACCGGGATAATGAAACAAGAGTGCAGTGTGTGCTGCCTAGGGTTTGCGCACATGTGTGTGTGTGTGTGTGTGTGTGTGTGTGTGTTTGTCTGTGTGTGTGCGTGTGTCTGTGTGTGTGTGTGTGTGTGCGTGTGTGCGTGTGTGTGTCTGTGCGTGCGTGCGTGTGAGGACATGTGTTAGCATGGAGCTCTGGAGAAAGGTGTATAAGTTAAGACATTAATGGCTTCTATAGCACCAGCGGTGAAAGTGGCTGGTCCCTAAAGAACAGACCCCATTAGTCACACAGGCTAAGCGGATTGGGATGATTACCACCAGGTTTTTACAGGGGTGGCTGTCCCCTTTCCCTCCTCTATCTCTGTTTCCTTCCCCCCGTTCTTCCTCTCCTCCTCCTCTCGCTGTCTTCCCCTAGGTTCCCTCGCTCGCTTCCAGTTAGGATAAAGATACAATTACCTCGGGAGGCGACAGTGGTACAATTGATTAGCGTGGTGAATTAAAAGGAAGAGAGAGAGAGTGAGAGAGAGAGAGAGAGAGAGAGAGAGTCGCCAATAGACTGGATTCCACCGGCTCCTGCCTGCTATTCGGCTATTCCCCGCTTGGCTAACCTCACATTGTGCGAGGGGTCGCACGCTTGAGACCGCCAGACCCAGGGCTTTTTCTGTCGAGCACCGGAAGGCAAGAGATAGCTGTGGCCGCGGTTAATTTCATAACGCACATGAATTGCTACCTGTCCCTCAGAGATTTAGGGCAAACAAGGGGCTAATGGAGCTTGTTGCGTATCCCGTTGCTAGTGGAAATTAAAACCTAGTTCAGGCAAGTGCTTATTTTATTATAGAGCTGAAGGAATTGTTACACAAACATACATATGTTACACAACATACACAAACACATATGGTCCTATGATTAGGAATGAGCTACAGCAACATAAGATTAGATACGTAGCCAAAGAGGCTACACTAGGCGATAGGTCTCTGCCAGCAGAAGGTGCTGAAAGTTCAGGCGTCCAATAAGGCCACAGCCTGGACAAATCAAAAGGCCTGTTATCAAAGCGGATGATTCAAGCATGACCGGGGTGTTTGCCCGGGGAGGAGAACCCCTTCTCCTCCTCAGAGCCCCACTGCCATAATTGTGGAGATTTGACTTGCTCAATTTGAGAAATGATCGCAAATTACCAAGAGTCAACATGGAGGGGACTGCACTCAATGCGGGCAGCAAAGGGACAAGTCCTTACTCGGGTTAGTACCCTGGAACCATTCCAAAACACACAGTCCCCTTTCATGAAAATAATTCACCCTATAGTGTACATCACATATTGCTGTCAGCAAAGGGGTCCAGCAAAAGTTTGAAACACTAATGAAAAGCACACTTTTAAAACATGTTTACACAGTGTAATAGAATACGTCAAGGACCATATATATACGTGCAGTAATGGGTGTTTTTTTAAACAAATGACACACACAAACTACTTTGCTATGCAGCCGAGATACCTTTGTACCCTGCGCTGTCCCTGGAAGAGAGCTTGTCCTTAGCCTAATCCATGTATTGGTTATCCATTGGTCAGGACAGCTGGTTCAACCAACTGTCAGCAAGGTTGTGGAAAATCAAAAGGAGAAAGTCCTCGCTGTTCAGCAGTCAATACTTCACAATTTACTAGATGTTGCAGTGAAGAAGACTATGTGCTTTTCTCTGTCCATCTTCCTTTCTTATTTTATTTTCTTGCCCCCAATTGGAACCTCATTTTCACTTTGGTAACCGCTTTCAACCGCAGTTTCGCGGCGTCGTAAGGTTACGGTGAATCATAAATAAAAACAATGACCACGCAATTTATCCAATCTAAGCCGCCTAATTGCATCAGAGCTTTTGCTTTTCTATATTGGCCAGGTTTCCATGATAGCCTGTCTCCCGGGGCAGCGATGCAGGCCCTGGTAATATGGTTCTGCTGGCGGTCCTAACACACTCGGGCCACTATTTATCCTAATCAGTGACATCCATATAACCAGGATTGCTTAAAATGAACCCCTTCCGCGCCCCAGAAAACGCACATTTACCAGGACCCCATTTGTCATGGGTAAATTGAGGGTCAGTAAACTTCGCCTGTATCCTCCAGTGGGGATCCGGGACATGCATCATAACGTTAGCAGAGAATGATTGGCGAAGGCGAGCTGTCACACATTTGTCAGGGGGAAGGCAACATTATTTGCTAATTTCCCAAGCTGGGCACTGACAGGGTGCTTCGTCTTCGGACCTTTGGTGACCAGCATGCCTACCCGGCTATTAGTACAAGTCAAGTGTTTCACCCCCCCCACCACAGCCCACCCCCCCCCTCCTTCCCCGCCCGCACCCCCCCCCCCCCCCCCCCCTCCCGCCGCTACACTTGTGTAAAGTGCCAGCATAACAAGAGCCATTCGGTCGACCTCACAGTATCCCTGCACACCGGGGTGAGGGATTTTTTCTCTCTCTGGCGTTCCTTTTTTTCTTGTTTGGTTGATAGAACAGATGCCCCCTTGCAGCGAGCGGTGCTTGCCAGGTCTTAGTTGGGGCCAGACAGCCTTGAGGAGAGCTGATGGATCACAAACTTCTCCCCGTCAAGGTGAAGCTATCGACTCCACTGCACCAAAAATCTGACAAAATGGGTATGAGGCGGTCATTCATCAACATAAGGACGAAGGGGTCATGTGTGCTTCACTCAATACTGGGGCAGATCTGAACACGTCGCCGCGGTAACGGATGGATGGATGGGTGGTGGGGGGGGGGGGGGGGGGGGGGTGGAAAGCAAGATAGAAAGAGAGGGAGGGATGGATGTAGATAATTGACAGATTTTGGCTCTTCTCACTTGAGTTGTTAACCTCTAAACTGGAGCTGAAACAGAACAAGGCAGACCAAGTGGAAACATATATATATATATATATATATATATATGTGTTATTTTCTACGGTACAAATAGTGATATCTCATCCTTGAATCCAAAGTAACTCACGTTTCCTGTTTCCTCTCAGAAAGAGGGGAACATTATTTTTGCGAAATCTTCAGCCAAATATAAAAAGGAAACCTCGGGTAAATAAACAAGAGACGTCTTTAGCAGACCGCATCAGATAGAGAGTCTTGGGCTAGTCTACCCTCGCCTTTATCCTTCGGTCTCCTCTCCTCTGCCATCGAGGAGCACTTTGAAGTTCCGGATCGAGAGGCTGATCAAGATGGAGAACTTCCCCTTCATTAGCAGCCGGCTTTGGGCTCCGGGCTTGGGGTTTGGTGCCTGCTGGTGCCGGCTGGCCTGCGACTGGGTGGGGTCTGCCAGGCCTGCTGAGATAGGCTCTAATCAAAGACGTTCACGGAGGTATGTGTAAACAACATGGGCTCTGGAGGAGGAGATTCTTTCGAGAGGCAGCTTGGCAACTGTAACCTTGCAACAAATGTGAGGGCTCATGTCTATATTTAGTCCTTAGCATATGCTTTTGTCCAAAGCCACTTCAAGTGACTACACGTCATAAGGGAGCAGGTACGGGTTAGGCCTCTTGGTCAAGGATGCTTGTAGATAGACTGTTGGCATTGGGGTTGGAACCCAGAACCTTTTAGCCTGGAAGTCAAACACCCCCAACCACTAGTGTATCGGGCCCCTAAACTGAGGGTGCAACAAAGATGTAGAAATAATGTTTCATTCAAACTTTCAAACACATGAACGGGATGTGTAGACATGTACATATAAATGCTTGTATACATGTAGGCCTACTAGACATTTACAAATGGCATCAGTTGGAGTGGACCGGAGCAACTGCCTCTACCGGGTATGTTCCCCGCTCATGTCAGAAAGTTTGGGATTGCTATTGCAGCCACAAGGCTCTAAGCCAGCTGTCTCATTATGGCGGTGTGGTCTTTAGCACTATAGCAGTGGAGTGGTAGAGGAGACAGTCATCACCCAGTTAGATGGGCTTGGTTTTTCCTCACGAGGAGCCTTTTGTGGATGGCGACAAGGTTTCACGAGAGGGAAGGTCCTTGTGTCCAATTAGAGGGTCTGACGTTGCGGGCGCTAACTCCCGGGCTGACAGCAGGCCTGTCAGGAGGGCTTTCAGAAGCACACGGTGGCATTATTCCTGCCGCGCGTGTCTCTGTGTTATCAGCGGCTGACCTGTTAAATCCGGGGCTCCGGGAAATTGATTGAAATAAATACTCGCCGGTTGTTGAGCCTGTGTCTTTTACCAATTACACCTTCTGCCCAAATGCATTGTGGGTATTTGATTTAACAGAGGGAGAGAAAGGGAGAGGGCGGTGTAACGTAGAGGTGTTGTCTTTTTTTTTATATTGTTCAATATTTTTCATTTGATCCTTTTTTGTTTTGTGTTGGAATAAATCTGCTATCTAATTGCTCTTCTCAGTCCTTTGCCAAAGAGAATCTAGAGAGAGGGGAGAGGCAGGAAGAGATAGGCACAAATCTCAGTTCCCCTCTCTCTCTCTCTCCCTCTTTCCCTCTCTTTCTTCCTCTCCCTCCCCTTGCCCCATTTTCAAAACGCTCCACACCCAATGGGCTTTAAAAGAATTCAACCCCCCCACCCTCCACCAACCCACACCACTCCCACAGCACTCCACTCCACCCACCCACACACACACACACACACACACACACACACACACACACACACACACACACACACACACACACACACACACACACACACACACACACACTCACTCACTCTATCTGCCGCATTTTGATTGAAATTCATCGGTGAGTTTATTGAGAAATGAATGAAGGGAGGCCGCGCGGTATTGACTCTGAGAGGAAAACACAACTCATCTTGAATGAGGGGGGAAAACGCCGCCGTAATTTAGCCGTCATCGATCTGTTCCCCCCCCCCCCCGCCCACACCCCCCCTGCCCACTCCGTATTGATCTTCATTTTACAATATTAATTTGCGCCAGCAATCAGCTGTGAAGGGAAACCCATTTGATTTCTGTTGGCCCCGGTAATGTGTGAAAGTCCACCGGCGTCCAGAGAGCAGGGAGTGAGGCTCACTTTAGATGTCATCTGAAGAGGATTGAACAGGTGTCTTCGACGGCCGCCGCCCGCTTTCTAATAACGCCGGAGCGATATGACAGGCGCGCTCAAAAGTATGGATGAGCAATCTGTAACATTGCTCCCTTTTAACGCCGTTAATTACATTTTATCTATCGCAGGAGGCAATATCTGCCCGAGAACTGTAACTGTCAAGGCTTTTTTTTTTTTCTCTTCTTTCCTTCCATCCATATCGGCTCAAAGTTCATGAAATTTCAATGAAAATTGATCTGTCTCCATTGATTTATCCTAACTGCAGATCTTTGAAATTTTAATTTCCTGTTCATCTCCCCGGCTGCTGGAGATGGGACCGCTCAGTGCAAGCGGCGGCTACAGGGGATGATGTGGTAGTGTTTAACCCCCGGCCTGGAGCTCTGCTCTGGGTGGGTTTGGCCGTGAACCTTCTCCTTTGTTTGGTCAGCAGGTGGTGTCCACCACCGCCGCCTTGCACGCGGGCTCTGGACCTCTCTCCACCCTGGGTGATGAAACCCACTGACCAGTGGCCCGGGGGTCTGACCTCATTGGGTTTTCTTTTCGACACGGAGTGGACTCAACAACTTTCGGCTCTCATGTGTCGTCCGACTCCATTAGAACCGGAAAAAAATACGATCGTCTTGTTTGTGACAGTCCAAAACACATTGGGAGCATAAAAAAAAACGAAACAAGGCGGTGATTCGGTCGTGGTCGATGTTACAGCTGACCTTCATCAGTCTTAAAACAAACTGCGGTAGCTTGCGAGCGGGGGGCTTTAGTTACAACCCTTTGACGAGTCACAAACGCAATAACACTTGAATGAACTTCCCCTTGATCTGTTTATCTGTCTCCTCTCTCCCAACTCCCTCTCCACCTCTAATTTGTGTTACGGGGTGGATGGGGGTGGGGGAGGGGAGAGAAAAAATAACTGCTCAATAGTGTAGGAGGAGTGGAGATAAGCTCGGAGCAGTTAAGTATAATTAGCGAAAGTAATAGCTGGCAAATGGCAACAAGGCTAGGTTTTTATCTCCTGGAAAGATAGAGTTATCGTAATAAGCTTTAATGGCTGGCAGGAATGCTCGCACTCTGCGCTCACTTCCACTCAAGCCCAGAGACTTAACAAGGAACAATTCCCCCCTCCCCCCCACCCCCCTCGCAAATTTACTGGCTTTTTTCCAACCTCAAACATTTCCCCATGTTTGTTCGACGATACTGTACAGGGGTCAATACGTGTGTGTCTGTGTGTGTGTGTGTGTGTGTTTTGGAATCCACTTCCATACACTAGACCGGAGGGGGGGGGGGGGGGGGGGGGGGGTGATGGCGGTGCGGCGTACTGCCTTGTAAGCAGTTCTATGTGCCAAGGCCTGGGCCGTGTTTCAGCGTTCCCGTAGAGCGGCTTTACTCATGTCCTCGTTCCGGGGAACATGGAAGCAAGGAGCAACCAAGCATGCTGGGAAGCCACGAACAAGGCCCCTTCGCTCGCTCCCTCGCTCGCTCCCTCGCTCGCTCTACATGTTAAAGCAAAGTGGGGGGGGGGGGTCGGGCAGGCGGGTGGGGGGAAAAAGGGGGTTCGGGTGGGGAGGAAGGGTGCTGTGAAGGGACAACAGAGAGAAGCATTAGATTGGGAAAATGCGATTGAGCTATGCACGTCGTCACAGAGGAAGCCGAAGCAACCGAGAATTCCATTGAAGCTTTGTCATCGTAATACATGTGTGAGGCTTTTTACTTATTTATTTGATACGGTGTGTGTGTGTGAGTGAGTGGTGGTGCACGTGAGTGTGTGCATGTGTGTGTGTGTGTGTGTGTGTCTGTGTGATATTTAAAATGGGGAAATGATATGGTCACAGCTGTGCACTAAGTCATGCATTCCATTTCTTCATATTGAGGAAACATGATCGCTCGCTCTCCAGAGTGAGGAAATTACTGAAATATTCATCAAGTTTGGCTTCCAAAACCTCACAGCGCGGGGGGAAAAACACAGACTTTCCAGTGGGGTCTATTCTTCTGTGGGGGAATCTGTTAGCGTGTTCGTAGTGTTTAAACGTGACAGTAATTTGTATGCTTTCAGTGCCCGCGCTCTTTAAATTGAAACACGCCTCCCCCTTTCAGTTCTGTTGCATCGTTTCTTTGTCAAATTGTAATTATTTTCTGAGATTAATTCGAGGCAACATACTGAAGAACTATCATGTCTCTTTACATGTAACGCAAGCTAGCGAGAGAGAGGGGGAAAAAAAAAGAAGGGAAAACCATAAGTGATGTAATTGAACGAAACGTCTTACTTGTCGAAAGCCAAACTGAAGATGAGAGAAAATGAAAATTGCATTAGCCCATATTGTTCTCTCTCCCTCCTGCAACCCCCTCCCTCCCTCCCTCCCTCCCCCCCGACCCCCCCCCCAACAAAACAAACCCTTCATCTCTCCTGGTGAAAGTATTCAGATGCAAGCCGTGCCTTACCTCCCGTGTCTCTTTCTCTAATTATCCATGAGGTCAGTAAGCAAAATGGGGAAGAAGCCAGAAGATCAATACAAATTATCCTGAGCAAACCAGTGCTGACAGTTTGAATTGCAGCATATGTTTACCCAAAATCAGGCAATTTATCTTAATATCAGGCGAGTAATGCAGCAGGGGTCAGGGGTCACACAATCTCTCCACCTCATAATTACCCGCCTCGAAAACAGGAAAGTGGTATTGATTGGCCGCGGGGCCGGGAAGCAGGCGTGACTGGAACGTGGCAGCGCCCCCCACCCGACCCACCCACCACCACCCACCACAATCACTACAACACAACACCACCCACCTTCTCCACCATCCCCGCCTCCATCCCTGCAGTCACTAGGCACAACACCACCCACCCCGTCAAACACCTCCATCACCACAGTCACCACCACCCACCACAACCACTACAACACAACACCACCCACCACCTCCGCCGTCACCTCCGTCACTACACTACACCACCAACCGTGTCCCCACAATCGCTAGGCACAACACCACCCACCTCGTCAGACACCTCCGTCACTACACTACACCACCAACCGTCGCTTAGCTGAACACCCGACCATCGCCACCTCCGTCAGTACACGCACCACCGCAACCCCCTAAGCACCTCCTCTTCTCCTCCACCCGCCCACCACCCCCACCTCAGCTGTAGACTGCTCCACCACCCAGGGAAGGATTTATGTGGATGTGTGTGTGGAGCGTCTCATGTTTCCTTGCACTGGGGGGGGGGTAGGCCCGGTCCCTCCCTCCCTCTCCCTTCCTCCACCCATCTCAGTATTGTGTCTGAAAACAGGCAGGACATACAAAGCGGGCTAAAGTCGTTTTTGGCATCGGTCCACGCCCAGATGACTTGTCTTGTTGTATTTCTCTTAGAAGAAGAAGTGTCGTTAGTGCAGCGGGGGTAACGTGTATCACTGGAACAAAATAATCTTACAGGGGATTTAGAGAAGAAAGGAAAAAAAGGGGTAGGAGACGTTGCGTGTGTGTGTTTGTGTGTGTGTGTGTGTGTGTGTGTGTGTGTATCCCGACTGTGTGTGTAAGGCGAGTAGTCTAGGGATGGGCCAGTAATCCCGGAAGAGCAATCCCGGTGACCCCTCGTGAAACCAGAGTACAGAAAAAAACAGTCTTTAGCCTTAGCTTGAAATGGGAAAAATAAACATGCTGGCTATACCCCTCTAGCGAGCTAGCTCGTCGCTCAGTGTTTATCGCGCGGAATGAATTTAAGTGCTCAGTATACATCATCAGCCACTCTTATAGGATTATTGACGGCGTCTGTGTCTGTGTCTGTCGGCGAGCGCGCACCACGGCCGCCGCCGTACATGCCGCGACTACAGAACTGTCAACTCATCAACTGACAGCACCGTTTAGCGCTAATGCAAGTCTCCATCAGCTGTCAAAAGCATTTGCATGAAATCAATAGCAGATGGCGGTGTGTGTCACCAATTTCATTACGCCGGGGTTGTTACAAAGATCATCTCCATGATAGATGAGATGGCGACGGGACGACACGCCGGCATCATGGCGGACACTCCGCACCGAGAGGGAGGGAGAGAGAGAGAGAGAGAGAGAGAGAGAGGGGGAGAGAGAGAGAGAGAGAGAGAGAGAGAGAGAGAGAGAGAGAGAGAGAGAGAGAGAGAGAGAGAGAGAGAGCGAGAGATCTGGACTCAGTAAGCCTTCACCCACGCCAACATATGACGCAACCGATGATTTCCACCCCATACATGTATTTATATTTTATTATTTATCCACACCATCCATACGCGGGCGCTTCAAACGAGACTCACTCGGTGTTGCAAGTGCGTAGCTATGATTTATGTACGTCCGAGAAAATAGAAGAATTCATCCGAAGGGAAAAGATATTACAAAATGCGTCAAAGCTTTCACGTTTCGACCTCAAACGCTCCCGGTGTATATACTTAAAGAGTCCCGGGCACCTTAACCTCCAAACAACATTTCTCATTATTCTTTTGGTCGTCCCGCGATCCCGTGTCATTATCATTGGGCAGACACATCAAATAGTGTTACCGCTCCCTCAGCCGACCCCCAGGCCCCCCCCCCACAACCCTACTGTACAGCATCCCCGCCCGCTTCTCCCAGCATGCCCGGCGGCTGGAGCAGGCCCCATCTGAGGCAGAGGACAGGAGAGGGTGATGTATCACCCGGAGAGAGCGTGCTGACAGCCTCTGATGATGGATGGCCTGATTATGGAGTGCTTTTTACACATACACAATTTACACACAATTTACATCACACTGTGAGCAGCCCCGGTCTGGCAGCGTCTGCCGCTGCTGCTGCTGCCGCACGCACGCACGCACGCACGCACGCACAGGCGCACGTAGACACACACACACACACACACACACACACACACACACACACACACATACATACATACATACATACATACATACATACATATGCTACGTAAACACACACACTCATTCACGCTCAGCCACAAACACACACACTTATTCACTGAAATGCACACGCAAATGCACACACTCAGTCACACACCAAACATATCTGTGGTGCGGTGCATGTCTATATATATATATATATATATATATATATATATAAATATCCAGCTGCCCATGCAAACACAACACATACCAACATACAATACATGCACACAGATACTCAGATATATGCACGCACACATGCACGCACATGTCCAGGTTATGCAGGATGGGGGGGGGGGACTCCTAGGGTGCATAGATAAACAGGCGGGGTGGGGGGGGGGGGCGGCGTGGAGAGGAGGCTGTGCTGCAGCCTTGTCATGTAGGATCAATGCTGCGGATCAATCCTTTATTAAGGGGGAGATCGCATTCCCTCACGCGCCACACTAGGCCTCTGTCATCCCACTATCCGTGATGACATGTAAAATTTGATTTCCTGTGGAGTAGGTAGTCGTGGCTGTGTGTGTTTGTGTGTGTGTGTTTGTGTGTGTGTGTGTGTTTGTGTGTGTGTGTGAGTGGGTGTTGGGAAAGGGTTATTCAGGTGTGTGTGTGTGTGTGTGTGTGTGTGTGTGTGTGTGTGTGTGTGAGGTATTGATTAGTACCTGGACTGTACCCAGGCAGGAACACATAATTGTTGCACTTCATCACGGCCAACCTGGCAATTACTGTATTTTTCACATGTGGCGCTTGAGCCACATTTGTTTTGTGTGTATAATATATAAATAAATATAAAGATATATATATATAAAGATATAGATATAGATGTGTGTATATCCTACGGTTGGTTTTAACATTGACTAAACAAAGGAGGGAGTGCTTGTGTATCTGGCCTGTATCTGTGTTTGTGGAGGGAATGGAGGAGGAGGTGGAGGTTCCCTGGGTTTGTTTGTACCACCGCTCTATGGCTCTCTCTCTCCCCCTGTTCCCTGGCATGCTCTCTCTCTCTCTCTCTCTCTCTCTGTGAGCGGGCCCAGCGAGCTGTGTGGCGTGTTAATGCTGAAATTACATGCTGAGTAATGAGTGATGGGCCAAATTACAGGCTGAACAATGAATAGAGGCAGGCACTTCTTATTAGTCTCCACAGAAAGCCATTGATTTATGAAGCGCCTTGCTCAGTGGAGTTACTCTCCTGAAAATGATATCTACATTGAGAAGTGATGTTCTCTATTAAGCCGTTCCTCCCCTCCCGTTACTCCTCTCCTCCGCCCTCTCCTCACCTCCCTCACCTCACTCTCTCTCCCGCCTCCCTCGCCCGTGAATGCAGCTCACACACACACACACACACACGCGTGCTATTGTTTAGAATAAGAGCTGTTAGGAAACCTTTCCTCAATTATCCATTAGGACTTGCCAGACACAAGAACCGGCTCACACCACAAGTCTGGGGTGCTATGATTCATTTACTTTGTGCGTCTGATTCATCGCGCCAATATGGCGCGTGCCCCCCGATTACAGTTTGAAGGGGGTGGGGTGGGGGGGGGGGGATTAATGACATGAGGCCATCCACTGTCGTATTTCACGAGCGCGGGCGTGTTTGCTTCAGCGCCAGTCGGGCGGTTAGTGGCGGTGGGTTGGCGGAGGAAACGCGTTTGAGAGGGTGTGTGTGTGTGTGTGTGTGTGCGTGAGAGTGAAATGACAGCGACTTACTGTAGATCAATGTGTGAGACGGCCTTTCACAGATTATTAAAGCTCTGTTAGATTAAAAGACCCCCGCCGATGTGGTTTGCTGTAGTCAATATTCCCGAGCAGATAAAGAAGGGAGAGCGACAGAGAGTCAGAGAGAGAGAGAGTGAGGACTGAGCGAGAGAGAGACAGAGAGAGAGAGAGGGAGAGAGAGAGAGAGAGAGTGGGAGGGTGGAGTCTCTGTCTCTAAAGGATTCTCAGACTGATGTAGGTCATCATGGATGTTAATGGAATAACACTTGGTGACACAAGTGTCAGAGGAGCCCCCCCGTGCCATTTTCTATCGCTGTGACTCCCCCCGCCTCCTCCTCCTCCTCCATCCAAGCTCCCCCACCCTCCTCCCTCTGAGCCACTTCTGTTTCATAAAATGCTTCATTCCTTCCTGAAATTAGGCATTCTGGAAATTACTCCTTTATTTTTTTGTACAGTAAACTCAAACCGATTTCTCAATTAGTTCATCCCCCTCACTCTCTCTCTCCCCCTGAGTCTCCCCCTCCCATCTCTCGCTCAGTCTCTCTCTATCTTCCTCTCTCTCTCTCTCTCTCTCTCTCTCTCTCGTTGGATCAATCATGAAGTCATGAAACCTTCTCCCATGTTTTTCATTGCATTGCATCTAAATCTATTTTCCTCTGTTCCTCTTCTGCCTCTCCTGCCCAGCGTTGAACGAGCCCACCATTGATTACGGTTTCCAGCGGCTGCAGAAGGTGATCCCCAGGCACCCGGGAGACCCCGAGAGGTTACCAAAGGTCAGTCCCGCGTGTACAGTACTGTCTCCACAACAACAACAACAACAACAACAACAACGACAAAGCCATCGCTATTTTGCCCGGATCCAAGCCATCCTACAACCTAAAGCCCCTCTCTCAGTTCAACCTACACTACACCTCACCATCGCGATCCGACAAAAAACAAAGCAAACACATAACACCGTGACCCCCCCACCGCCCAAACTCTGCCGTTTCCGCCCACAAATTCCTTCCCTCCTTCTAACCGACGCTATTAGCTCAGAGCGAGGGGAAAGGAGTGTAAAAGAAAGTGTGCGGTGAGGTAGAATATCTCCATCAGACCTTTTCCTCTTCAGCAGTCTGTGGAGGAGATGGTAATCTGGTGGCAACACTCCCATTACCCCGCCGCGTGTTTTCCTTTCATTTTCTACCGCTCGGTTTGGTTTAATCTCTTGTTTACAGAACCCTGTGCCGTAAACCCCCTCATCTCGCCGTGGCTAATAGACAGAGAGCCACGGGCCTGTGATTATGCATTGGCTTTCTTATTGTTTTCTTTTGAACCCCGGCTGAAGAGGGGAGGAGGGGCCACGACAGAGGGACCCCACTTATGTGCGTTTTTGTGGGAGGGTGGGGGCCACACAGAGGAAGTCTTTGGGACCCTTTATTGATTGGAAATGAAACAGGGGGGAATTGATCCGCTACCACGTCCATTTTTATAGATTGTGCTTTTTGTTCGCCGTTCTTTCCTTACCGTTTCCATCTGTGCGCCGTTCAGTTTTTTTTTCTCCACTAAACAGCCTGCGAGGGCACATTTCAAACCGATCAAAAATGTAATAATATGAGTAATTAGTTTATTAAAAAAAAAACCTTGCCAATGTCATAAAGTGCTGACCACCTCACAGTTTTTAATAATAACTTGTAAAACATTTAAAGAGCTGATCTATTAAATCCCAGCATGTAACACAGCCATATCATTAACGGCCAACGGACAATTTAATAAGGACCCGAGCGCTATAGGACCTAGCGACCGCGGAGGGCCGGCGAGGAGGAAGCACTGCAGTCTGGCCGTCGGCACACTCTATATGAAGTGTTTCAATTAGGACCCATCCCTATGGAGGGAACCGCCACACCTGGACATGAAATGTTACTCTCATTTCAGTTCAATAAAGGCAGAGCATCGAGATGATATCCACTACACACACACACACACACACATCCACACGCACACACGCACACACACACACACACACACACACACACAAGTGCGTGCACACAGATCCACGCGCTCACACATACCTCAGACCCGTGGTCGTTTAGAGGGAGGAGGTGGCCAACCCTGTTTAAATACCGCAGCCCTCATCTCCATTTTGTAAGTCACAGTGTCTTTCCAAAGTCCACAGAGTATATATATATATATATATATATATATATATATATATATATAAAGAGAGAGAGAGAGAGAGAGAGAGAGAGAGAGAGAGAGAGAGAGAGAGAGCGAGAGAGAAAGCATGAGAGAGAAGGAGGGGAGGCCGAAAGAGAGAAAGAAAGAGGGAAAGAAAGGGATAAAAGAAGGGTGTTAAACATAGCTTTATTACAGCAAAAAAAAAAAACCTTGGTTCTTTCCTTGAATACAAAGAGCCCTTTGGCTGTGGGACACATTTTGACACTGAAGCCAAGATTAGTTTCCTCGGTCTGTGTGTGTGTGTGTGTGTGTGTGTGTGTGTGTGTGTGTGTGTGTGTGTGCGCGAGTGCGGGTAGGGCGTGTGTGTACTTAATATAGCGGGGTCTCTCCCAGGCCTCTCCCGCCTTTTTGCATGAAACAATCACGGCGCGAGATGAAGCCGCGCACTTCCAATAAACAACATAAATATTTGATTCCCTCTCTAATGGAGCCAAATACGGGGTTCAGGGGCCATGTAAATGATGGCGGCGAGTGATTCGTCATTGTTAAGCTTGCCATCCGAGAGGTCGCCGCACGGGGTCAAAAGCACATTCCCAATAAAAACGCCCCCAGGCTGAGGGGGGAGGGAGGGGGGGGGGAGTATACATTGAGGACCAGAAGGAGCACCATATAAAGAGACAGAGGGGGCAGAGAGAGAGGGACAGAGCGAGGGGAGAGAGAGATGGTGGGAGTGTGAGAGAGTGAAGGGAGAGAGGGTGAGAGTGTGAGAGGGTGAGAGAGAGAGCGGGCGAGATGAAGAAGGGCTGAGTGGGAGAGAGATATAGAGAGTGGGAGTGTTGGAGAGACGCAGAAAGGGAAGGAGGGAGTGCGCGGGGGAGAGACGGAGAGAGTGGGAGCGATGGTGAGAGGGCAATACAGGGTGAAAGAGAGAGAGAGAGAGAGAGAGAGATGGGGCAAAAGGGAGAGAGGGGGAGAGAGGGCCGCCATTACACTACCATACCATAGAGCCGGACTGTACCATAAGGATGAGAGGGGGACGGAGGCCGGACGAGGCGAGGCGTACATTAGCGTAAAACAAAAGGCAAACCGGCGCCGCCGAGGCCACAACCGCACCTCTCTCCTCTGGCTCCACCCCTTCACCCCCCCCCCTTCCCCCCGCCACTGGCCCACCACCCCTCACCCCCAACCCCAATGACTTCACCCTCCAGTTGATAATATTACTGCGGTATCGATCCCGCACGGGCCCCCCCTCCCAGGGACCAGTAAGACACGTGGTAATTGTGAGCGGACAGAAAGCCAATATGGGAGTGCTCAAGGATGGCCAGGGATGCACGCTAATATTGTTGCAACACACAGAAAAAAAGGAGGGGAGGGGAAGAAGAAAGAAAGAAGGAAGCAGAGGGTGAAGGAGGAGGAGGAGGGGAGAGCGCCGTCTGATTGAAGTTTACCTCGTAATTCTGAGACAACATCGCAGATGACAGTCTGACCCAGTGGGAGGAGAGGGGAGATATAAAAATTCAATGCAAAGTCCAGGGTGAATATGAAAGTAATAAGTGTGAGCAGTGAAGTGATGAGAAAGGAGATTGGTTTGCGGGCATCACGTTAAGTGAACAGAGACTTTGGAATTCACCCCCCTTTTTAAGATCTTGTTATAAAACAATTTTCTATTCATAATATAAAAAAGACAATTTATAATACCGTTTTGTGCCCTCTGGCAGTAATGGACAAATAGACTGGATATCACATTATATCACACTCAATTTCTCTCTTCTGTAACAAATTAGATTCATTATGAAATTAAAAGCGGAAACTCAATATTGTTTTATTATTAAGCTGATTGCTTTGGATTCCTTTCTTTCCATCCCAAAATGAGCATAAGCCCATTCCTTTTTCTAATTCTTTGTGTAATCCACAAGGAGAAAATATTACAAATGTGTGCATGTCAAGCAATTACCCGTGTATTTAAATGAATGTCTTCCTGTGCTCTTTGAAGTACCTTCAGCTAATGGCCCCAATGCTTCTGCATGCATTCATTACCTGAGGCTAGAGCTAACAGAGTAATTGCCTTACAGTTTTATAATGGCATTAGCAGTGCAAGCTACATAACCTAGGCCCTTTTTTATTAACTGCGATAATATAAATACAACATCCACGCTAATCCACTGCAGGGAACGGATCACATTTAATCTGTTTCAGAACCCATCATGTTAAGATTGGGTATAAAAAAGGAAAATGCATATATATAAACCCATTCATCATGTTTGTTACTTTTTTCACCCGACACCGAGCTACAACATTACCAAAGAAAAGTGAGTTGACGTATCACCCCCCTCTCCCCTCCTCCCCCCCCACCCCACACCAACCCACCGCCCCCCCCCCCCAAACCACCCAGCACAGTTGTTGAACACGGGAACCTTTATGCAAAGCAAGACAAACAATGGCGTGGAGTCTGTCACGCCTTTTGTCACAGAACAACAGAGATCATTGGAGGCCTTTAATTGTTTCAATTTAACACGCCGTGTTCTGATATGTCTCCATGACAAGAAAGCCAATTACACTTATGCCGGCGCGGAGTTGGGAGATTTACATGGAAATGCCCTCAGAATGCTATTCCGTGTTAATAGTATTCACAGCGTGAGCCGACACGCGTGAAAGCGCCCTCGTCAGAAGGAGCGGCAAAAAAAAAAAAATCACAACACACGCACACACACACACACACACGCGGAGAAAACAAACTCTGGCGTTTGATTGGGTGCGGCACTTCTCATCCCGCGCCCGAGATGACGGGGCGGGCCACTTAAGCGTAGCCTCTGCTAGTCAGCTTGGTTAGTTAAGACACCACGCGGTAAACGACAGATTAAGGATGAGAGGCAATATCGTTTTCGCTCTCCTTCTCTCCTCCTCTCCTCCTCTCCTCCTCCTTCGCCTGCTCCTCGCTTTTGCTTTTTTTTTTTTCCCCTCTCCAAGCTGTCCGTATGTCGCCGCAGCCCCGGCGCCATATGGACGAGGAGGCAGGGAGACGAGGCTTTTATAGAGAAATGAAACACGGGCCCCCCGAATGTGAATGTGACAGTCTTAATTGCTTTAATTGTTGTTTAAAATTGAGATCCATGTAGGAGATCTTGAAATATGATAGAATAGATTATTGGTAATTATTAACTGCGGCAGGAGTAGGAGGCAGGGAAAGGAAAAAAAAAATAAAAAGAGGGGAAGAAAGAAAAAAAGGAAAAAGAGCTCCACTTTATCTCACTGAGAGGGGGAGAGAGAAATCTGTTCTGCCTGATGGGAACACATGAAGACAGCTGCTGCTCTGATTTAGTCTACCTGCCTCGCGACAACCATAATTCTTTATTTGTATGCAAACTAGATGCATGCAACGTTGAGCATACACACCAATTTCAGAGGTAAATGCCCATTCAAAGAGCCACCCATCCGGTAACTTGGTGGTGGATTAAGCGATATGTTTCTATAAGGAGTGAACTGCGCGGGCCCTGGAAGTGGCTTGGATGCCGATTCATCTTGATATATCAAGGACTCTGGTTAGATATGCTCCTTGGGATGAAAGGGGGGGGGGGTGGCACACACACGCACACACACACACACACACACACACACACACACACACACCCCAACACACCCCAACACACGCCTCTATGCCGTGGAAGCGCAGGCCAAGTCTTTGGAAGGGCACTGCTTTGAAGGCGCGAAGGCTGTGTTTACATTCATTTAGGACAGCTGCCGTCTTAAGCCCACACGGCCACTGCCAAGTGATGGAACACTTCAGACAAATTACCGCGGGCCGCCGCGCAAAGGAGAAACACGGGGCGAAATGTGGGAAGAAAACAAGCGCCATCTGAGGGATGTTTCTGGTGACAGATTTTTTTTTCGACAAAAACCCGCCGCGGCTAACTCGACGTTCCGATAAAGTGGGGGAGCCATCGACAAGTCTCTCTCTCTCTCTCTCTCTCTCTTTCTTTACCCTGTACAGCAGGTGACAACAAGACACAAACACGCAGGGATTTTAAGTTATTTGTTTCTTTTTGCAAAAGAGAGGGGAAACTAAAATAGCAGTGGTGGCCGGGGCCTCAACTGTGGCTTGCCTTTGTTGGTCGGGCTGTGCTCTAAAGGCTTGTGTCTTTTCACACACACACACACACACACACACACACACACACACACACACACACACACACACACGTTTGGCGCTTTCTGTATTATCGGGGAAAAAAAAACAAAAAAAAAGAGAGCAGTTTGGTTCCATGAGAGGGGTTTCATTGTAAGTGCTCAATTCAGAGCGAAGATAAAGACGCACAAAACGGGGGGCCAAAACCCACCTAGCTGAAAGCAAGCCCCCTGAACCAGCGTGCCGAGGGGAAACGGAGAGGGGGGGGGGGGGGGGGGGGGGTAAGAAGAAGAACCGAACATAACACAATCCAGGGCCAATTCATTTTGAGTGTTAAGAGCCAAAGCAACATAGCTAATCCGCATTGTCAAGCAGGGGGTTTGAGGGGATAGGGGGGGAGGTGGGGGGGGTAGAGTAAGCATGCAGACAGGGATAAGACCCCATCCTGAGTCCCCGGCGCACCCCCAGGCGCGGGCACCCAGCTCCAGCCCTGCGGATGGGAAGTCATTTGTGAAGTCCTTTTTTGCAACAGCCAGTCAAAGAGGTTAATTGAAAAATTCCTTAATGTCATTACAACAGAACTAGATTAACCCAGAGCTAATTTACTTTATTGTTCTGAGGAGAGGGTGCTAGTGGCGGTGGAGGTGGGTGTAGTGCGGGGAGGGGAGGGAGGGTGGGTGGGGAGGGAGGGTGGGGGGGGGGGGGTTTGGCGGGTAAGTCACCGCTCAACTCAACGCTGTGAACTCGGGAAGCGCACGCGCCAGGGCCCAGGAATTAGGGGTTGAGGTGTTGTCTTTTAAAGGGCCCGTGCCAGTTTAATTAAGATAGCGGAGATTATTCACCGCTCGGCACGCTTGGAAGGAAGGGGGAAAGAAGGAGGAGACGGAGGGAAGGCGGGTTGGCGCTGACCAAAAAAACATGGCGTCGGTTCCTTGTTTTAAATCCGCCCGGCTTTGAGTTATCCACTTGAAACAACAAACAGATCTGAGGCTTGACGCGGCGCGCTGGGTGATAGCGGCGCGGGGACACTCGAGTGTTTCTCGCTGTGGCGCTCTGCGGAGGATTAGACCCTAATGCCGAGTTTATTATTTATTCTGTCGCTTGATTGTATTTCTTTTTTGGACGCTTTTATTTACATATTTATTCTTCATTTGCAGTCGTAATTATTTGATATGTGGAACTTAAGCGTCTGGCTTCTCCGGTTGGCATACTTGTGATTCGTGCAAACTGTTCACGTTCGCACATGGTGTTTTTAAACTGTTATTAACCTAAGGTTCCTTCTGTTGTTAAACAGTAGTTACATTAACATGGTGTTGGAATGTTATTGACATTGGGGTTCTTCTGTTAAATAGTAATTCATGCTAACACATTGTGTTTGTGTCATTCTACAGTTATTAACGTTAGAGAACCCCTGTTGTTCAACTGTTATTAACATAAAAATATTGTGCCGTTACCGTTATGAATGTTAACATACGGTGTTGTTCAACTGTTATTAACACGAGTGTTCTTTTGTTGTTGTTTGTTTTCAGGAGGTCTTGCTGAAGAGAGCAGCTGACCTTGTTGAAGCCCTCTATGGAATGCCTCACAACAACCAGGTATGCACACACACACACACACGCATACTAACACACGCACACGCATACTAACACACGCACACATACACATACACCTACACGCTGTAGTTAACCACATTACCAAGTTCAGTCTCACAAACTGCTCATAATCCCAAAGCTCACTTTATGTCCAAAAATAAATAGTACACATTACATTGGATACATTGGATACATCTAAAACTTTACAGAGAACTAGAACGATTCGTCTTCCTCTCATACTGTACCCATCCACAGATAATTTGTCTCACACTCTAAAAATATACCTGAATAAAACAGCATATATATATATAAATAAATACATACACTGTGTATATATACATCCAGGATTGCACCCTATGTGAACCCTGCATCATCAAAGCGCGGTCAGGCCCTGAGCAGTAGACGGATCCACACAGCGTGCACCGAGCCTCTTCCTCACACCCCCCCCTTTTGTCCGCGTCCTCCCCCAGGAGATCATCCTGAAGCGGGCGGCCGACATCGCCGAGGCGCTCTACAGCGTTCCCCGCAACCACAACCAGATCCCGTCGCTCGCCAACACCGCCTCCCACGGCATGATGGGAGTGAACTCCTTCAGCAGCCAGCTGGCCGTCAACGTGTCCGAGGCCCAGGGCAACGACCAAGGTGGGCGCGGACGTACGGATACCGCAGCGCAACACAAACACCTCTCACCTCTGGGAGCGCATTGCGTCAACCGGTAGCACCGCACAAGACAGAGCTGCTTTGTTACTTTCACGGTCAAAGCACGAGCACGCGTTGGCCGCGTTAAGCCCGGATGAGGCTGGGTCTGGAGCTGGCTAAATCTTGAGTATGAATGGTTTTGAGAAAAAAAGTGCAAATGACTTCAATTAAGACGCTTAGCGTTGGACGCTCTTGGGTCTTCGGAGGGTGAGGCTGGATCCAGAATGATGAACATCCCAATTGTCGCAGACGCTTTAATTCAAAGCGATGAACAGTCGCCATTGACGCGCCATTAAGGAGCAGGTAGAGGCTAGCGCTTCTCGCTCAAGGACGACTACAGGCAGACAGTGGCCACCAGGGTTTGAACCCAGTATCGAGTCCATTGATTTATTTCCGGATTAGTGGTTGTCAAGTGCATAATAGATAGTTACTTCTCTCATCATTTCAACTTCCTCTCAACACACAAAAAAAAAACAAATAATGCCTCCCCGGGCCAGCGTGTTCGCCCGTGTTTTATACATACAAATACATATAACGCTGTTGTCTGTCGTCCTGTAGGCTACAGCCGGAACACCAGCAGCGTGTCTCCCCGAGGCTACATCTCCAGCACCACCCCGCAGCAGTCCAGCTACAACACCGTCAGCAACAGCATGAACGGCTACGGCAACGCTGGCATGAACCTCGGGGTCCCCAGCTCCCCGGGCTTCCTCAATGGCTCCTCCGCCAACTCCCCGTATGGAAGTGAGTAGGGCTTGTTAGCAAAACAACCCCCCCACCCCCACACACACACACACCCACCCCCCACACCCCCACCGCTTCCCTTTGCCTTGCAGCTGCTAAACCGCTAGCTAGTGCCAGCTGTAGCAGTAGTGCGTTAGCCGCCACTGATTCTCTGCGAGACAGGCGGACATTCTGAGCTGCTGTCTAGCGGTAGCGGCGCACCAGCCGGCTTTTCGGTAGCACCGAGCCATTTGATAATAGCATTGAGCTAACTAGAAGAAGCAACGGGATGGCTAGCGGTAATAGAGAGCTAGCTAGCGGTAGCAGCAGTGCTGCAACTGATTCACTTCCAGACATTGAAAAAAAAAAAACTGAATCCTGGGCTTTGTTTAAAAATGTCTCACATGGTCATGAATTATTCGATGCTTTGATGATGATGTATTGATGTTGTTTGTGTGCATTTTGCCTACGTTTAGGCTTTAGCCTATAAAATACAAGGGTTTGGTTGTTTCATGTAAAGGCCTGCTTGTGTGCTTCAATGTACCACTACAACATGTGTATGTGCTGTGCCACCGCTGTGGAAGGTAAGGGCTTTGTGCTATGCGATGCGCGTACTGAGCATATCCCACCCCGCTCCGCTCCCTGAGGCGCTCATAGCCATCCCAGCCTAACCTTAACCGGCCCTTTGCTTTGTACAACTCTCTCCCTCCCTCTTTCTCTCTCTCTTCTCTCTCTGCCTCCCCTGTCCTCTCTGCAGTTAAACAAAAGAGCGCCTTCGCTCCTGTGGTCCGACCTCAGGCGTCCCCTCCCCCCTCCTGCACCAGCGCCAACGGCAACGGACTGCAAGGTGAGCATCCCTCACCCCCTCATCCTTTCCCTACGGACTACTGGTCAGACACCGCTGCTCAGGCCTCAGTCCGGTTCGGTGAGGGACTAATCATTACAAATATATGCATTTTGACAGGGCAATTTACACTCTCACTGTCACTTTCCACACCCTACATGTACGTGCACACACGCATACACAGACACAAACACGCACACGGATACACACTCACAAATACACACTCGCAAATACACACCCTTTGTAACAGCATGATTCACACGTGTATTTACATGTACAGACATGCATGCGTGTGTATGCAGACGTGCGACGGAATCCATTTCCCGGGGACTATACAAACAGGCACGCCAAAATCGCGAGCGCACACACACACACTCACACACACACACACACACACACACACACAATGCCGCGTGGTGCGTGAAACGCACACACAACCTCGTTGCCCTTTCCTTGAAATGATCGTCTTCTTCTTTGGGGGTCGCTGCGAAACACCTTCCCCCGGATTGTTTTAGTAATTATGTTTATTAGGTTTTGTGCGTGTGTCATGACCAACATGATTGCTTTGAAAACAAGCTTAGCCGTAGTGTGTGCCCCAAGATTAATAACATTGGGCTTAATGAAGTGGGAAATTAAAGTTCATCTCGCAACACGTTCATACTTATTAATACATGTTGTGCAGAAATTAATGAGCAATGCATTGCCATCATCTGCGCTGGCAAACTTAAAAGCATTTCAAGCATGACTCTACAAATATACTGAGCGCGGTATAATCATATATCATCCCTGCACTTCACTAGTTGCCTAATTGTTAAAACGTGTGAAAATACTGAATCCATAAACTCTGGGAGTGAGGTACAGTCGCTAATGACATCCTAAGCAGATGGGCTAGGCGGAAACTACCTTTGATCGCGTGTAATCTCTCCCGGATAACGACACAGAGAGACGACTTAGGGAAAAAACGCGTAAGGGGACGTCGGGGGAGGGGGACGTGGGGGGGGGGGGGGGGGGGAGAAAACGTTGGGCCAATTTGCCGTAAGGGAGTAGACAGAGTTGAGGAAGGAGAGGAAGAGGCGGATAAAGGGGGGAGGAGACAAGACCGAGGAGTGTCTAGTACCGCGCCACTGATGCATTGTGGGAAGGCGCCGTGTTGTTGCTTTACCTTCACCATCGGTGAAGGTAAAGCACCCCCCCCCCTCCCTCCTCGACCCCCCCCCCCTCCCTCCTCGTCCCCCGGGGAGTCTGGGGGCCACTGTTTGCCATTACCGTGGCGACAGGAGAAATATCACACATAGCAATACGGGCGTGCTGGGGGCTGAAATGTCAGCCTGAGCGGGAGGGTTTCAGACTCTGGTTCCGGGGAGGAGAGGAGCTGAGCGGAGCTCTCTCCCAGGCCCTGGCCAACATGGCAAACACTCAGAGGCACATATGCAAACAGGCACATTAAAGCGCACATTCATGCTCTCGTGCACTCCCAGATGCTCTCGGATTTGTGAAGAAAAAAAAAATCACATAATCATGCGCGCTCATGCACACACATGCACGGACGGACACACATGCATGCACACACATGAACACACACACACACACACACACATGCAAACATATGCACACACACTTGCACACACAGACACAGAATTATAGATCTATTTGTGCAATAATTTCTCTTAAATAGCCATTGTGGTGTGTACTCTTCCATGCTAACGTCTCCTTTTCTCTCTTTGCAGCTATGTCCGGCCTGGTTGTCCCCCCTATGTAAATAAATGCACTTTTAGAAAAAAAAAAATCTCAAGCACCAATCGACTCACTACCACTTCCCTGGACTGTCCCTTGTAGCACCCAGCAGCGATGCTGGTGCAGTGTATAGTAAGCAGCATATTGTCTTTTTAACATGAAGGAAGAAGAAAAGGAAAAAAAACAAAACAGTTTTTTTTTAAGGACTTGGACTTAAAACACGGAAGGATTTCTCACTATGGATATTTTTTTTGTCTGAGGGATTTTTTTTTGTCTTTATTTTTTTGTCTTTATTTGATCAACAGTGAAGAGGACACGAGACAAGTGTTTATTTTATATACCTGGTGGTTGAGGTTTGACCTTGGCTATGGCTAGAGGTCAATTCAGCCATTCATTCAGTACTGGAAGATACTCTGTGGACTCACCATTCGGTTGTATAGTAAAAAAAATAACTGATGTATTGTACAGTACGTTTGAACTTATTTGCCTCAGAAATTGTTTTATGTTTCAACTCTCTTTGAATAGATTCACAGTTGTGTGTCTTTATAATGTGACTTTTTTGTATTTTTATGTGTGAGAAAAATAACCAAGGGCCAAGTTTGAATTTCAACTGGAAAAATATATGGAATATATAATGTAGAAAAACCGATCACAAAGTACAACAAATACACGTTAAGGGGTAGGGAAACTGGGCGGGTAAGTTTGTATCATGTTTCATTCCTGCATTTTAAATTAAATTTTGTAATTTATTGTAGCTAGAACTCATCTTCAAAAAAAAAAGAAAAAAAAGAAAAACAAACACAAAATACAAATGAAAAAAAAATCTCTTTGAGTCAACAAAGCACACTGATGTGTATAAAACACTTTGCTGTGTTGATAAAACTGATGTACTTCTACGTCTAGAGCTTCCTTTTAAGCAAGTGTGTTTTGTCATGTTTTCCACTTTTTTGCTAGCACTGTATATTAATGCATTCCTAGGCTACTGTGAAGTTTCTTGTTGACAGAGGTCGCAGCCTCCTCCTCTTCCTCCTCCTCCTCGCTCCAAAATCCCGTATGTGTTTTCTATGTGGTTATAAAAATTGTAGACTATTGTGATATTGCCAAACTTGTGCTAAATATTTATACATCTGTCCTTTTTCCATGTTCTTTTAGAAATCAACAAAAAACTTTGAAAAAACGTAAAATTGAAATCCATTTCAGATTGTAGGTTTATGGTAGCTCATCGTCATCTTTGCGTTCCAATACACACTTGCGCTCACTGAGGGAAATTTTGTAACATATCAACTATAAATAATGTATTTATCTCCGAAATTTTGTATATTGCTTTTCATTATGTATGTATTAATCGTCATGCCCTTGGTATAGTGATGCAGCACAGATACTCCAGCCAAGAACTGTTGCCTTCATTTCGTTTTGTTTTCCCTTTTTTGTATTTGATGAACTGCAATGTCCATATATTTCACGTGTATCCTCGAAAAAACTACTTGTTTCACTCTGTCAAGACTCTCTGTCCAATTTTGAAAAAAAAGGGGTGGGGGGGAAGTCAAACTTCATTGTTTATTTTTATATTGATTTTAAATTATCTATACAGGCCATTTTGGAGAAAAAAAACTTTGTTGGTTGTATTGTCAAATAAATTGTTTGTGACCCATATGATAGTTGTTAAGATCCAATAGACTAATGTGCATGAGGGAAACAACCTTGGAGGGGAACATGAACTCACTCCCATCTGTGGTTGTAAAATCTTTCTGTTTTTGTAGACTTGTATGGAGGCCATTTTTACTCACCAAGTATGACTCTGCCACAATAGCTTAACATGTGTTTACAGGGAAAGAAAACGTCAAAAAATGCCACAGTTTGGAATGAAACCCAGAAATGAATAAGTGATGTTTTATTAAAAGTTTTCAGTAAAAAACAACAACACACACAGTAGTTCCTCTCGAATGTGGAATTCTTGCTGGCTGAAAAAACTGGCAACAAAAGAGAAAGCAAAGCCTGAATCACGACACGGACGACGAAGAAGGAATAGCCAGTGATTTGTCTAACGGTAGTAGTGTATAGACTTTACCACATTACTGTTACTGCAACCTAACGGACGTGTAATACCCATTAAAAGTTGAGATTTCTCTTACTCCTTATTTTTCTTTGAGACAACTATTTCCATACATTAACTATCAGCACACCCTTCACTTGTGGCGTTTTCCCCAACATCCATTGTAGTGTCTCTCATAAATGGCGCAGGCTTTTTAATTTATTTTATTCAAAGCACCCCCTGCCTCATTCAAATCCCCCTCATTTCGGCACATTAAGCCACCTCGTTAATAAAGAATCGATGCATCGAAGGAGCAAGGTTATCCATTGTCTATAAGGGCTGCTATCGTTTTCTGAAGCCTTCATAGTTGCAGAGCTGAAAAGGTGGTGTGGTGGTGATGGGGGTGGGGGTGGCGGTGGTAGGGGGGGATTGGGGGGGGGTGCAGTGAAATCTATACTCATCAAGTGGGTCAAACACGGGGTTGGGTGGGGGGTGGTGGTGCTGGGGGTAGGAGGGCGAGTAGCTAGTGGGATGAATAGTGGCTCTCCTTAAAAACAACTGAAAACATCTTATCTAGCAACCTCTCTGGTCACGGAGATCAGGTCACAGTATGTCAATTTCTCATCAAGGCAACATTGTCCGAGAGCATCTCCTCTTCCCCCCTTTTAATGCTCAATTAAATGAATGCAAGCGAGAGCGCTAATCAGCATATCAGACCTTATTATGTCAACAGGCTCGCGTCGCCCGCTCTCGGGGTAGCGCAAGATAGCGGCAGGCAATGCTGATAGTGCACTGTGTGTGTGTGTGTGTGTGTGTGTGTGTGGTGTGGGGGCACGACGCAGATACACTGAAAGGAACACATTCCATTTTCCACAGGCAGTCACTTTGTGCTTTGAAATCATTTTCCCGATAATCAAAGTGTGTGTTGTGATAACAACGGGGCGGACGTGTGGCCCTCCTGATGTAGCGTTATGTCGGCTCTGCAAGCGGCGCGGCTCGGGGGGGTCAATCGCTATGGTTACGGGGCGGTGTGACCTCCTCCCGAGAGGTCAGGCGGTTCTTTGGAGCTGGGAGCTTACATCACAAATAATAATAACGTACAGAAACCTACACTGTCACCGTTTAGTCCCTCGATATGGTGACTGACAATACCATCGCTTACAGCCTACATAAAATGGATTGGAAAACCGCAAACGTGTGCTGAATGTTTATACACGTCCTCCGCCGTGTTCTGTTGGAAATTGACAAAAAAAGAAAAAAACGGGGTGAGCTCACTGGGATGAATAAAATGGGTGAAGAATGACCTGGAGCCGCGGTGGTGGTGGGTTATTGTTGCCAGCTCTCCCTCTCTCACTACCCGATGACCAAACCCTGGCTCTGCCACACCACTCAATCTTCATGAGAGCCTCTTTATTGCAAAACTCTAATGGCTACCCTCCACCATGATCTTAATGTGCACATTAAATATTTATAAATCCCGGGTCAATAACGGCCATAACCAGAGCCTGACTAGACCCCCTGCCCGCCCGGCCGTCCACCCCCACCCCTCTGCTCCGTCCCCACCCGCCTCTCCGCTCGAAAGGCACAACAAGGCAAAGGTCACGGGGGTCAGCCAATCAAAAGAGAGTGAGGGTTTTTCACCACGTCCGTATGTCGCCACTCTTATCAAGACTTTCCCTTGCGCTCGTGCTTATCTGTCAAAGGAAAGAAATATTGAAAGCAATATCGATCCTAACTAGCCTTGTGTTGCCGGGGGCAGAGCTTCAAACATCGCCACACGCGTGCATTGTTCTAATTCACACGGAAAAAACAAAGGCCGTTCCCATATTATACACCGGGAAAAAAAAACAAATATCGGACGTTAAAATGATTACTGTCCTCAGATGACTAATAACTCAAGAGGCCGGGGTTGTAGCGCGCGGACGCTAAACTCGAAGAAACGCTGATGTTTGGAATAAGTGCGTTTTGCGCTCATTAAGTTCCTGCGTTAATTTACCTCACAGCGTGTCTCATCGCCAGCATTGGGGGGGCCGGAGAGTGGGGTGCTGGCTGCGGGGTAGGGCGGGGAGGGGGGGGGGTGGCCTGTACGACGTGACCATGGCCAGTACCTGGGCTAACGTCAGGTGAAAGATCGTGTTCCGGTGATAGCGCGGCACAAAGGAGCGGCCGGACAATGGGCCAGTCAATGGAGAGCTCCAGTTGAAAGCGGCACAATGGCCGTGCATGCTGGGAATTGGGCTGGACGATATAAAGGAATGGAGGCCTTCATCGGGGCCGTGGAGGACAGGCATTCAGAAAAGAAGAGGTTTTTGTTTGGGCTTTATCAATCAAGCCCTCTCCCATGAGGAAAAACAATTCAAACTGACCTTAAAAGAGGAATATTACCTTACGCATCTCCCTCCGCCCGCCCCTATGTACGTCTCTTATTGGAACGCTTATAGGCCTGCTCTGCCACCGCTCTCGCTGTGTGTTGATTAAGCGCCTTTGTGGCTGCATGTGTACCCTATCGAGACTAAGAGGATCCTATAAATCACACAATCACCACTGATGATCCCCCGTCTCTCCTCGGTCAGGGCCGCTGAACCACTGAAGGGTCCGGGATTCGCTCTCTGACGGACAGGGTTCGCTCCAACCGCAAAGCAAAGCACTTCCAAAAGAAGTTGAGGAACATCGTAGGACGATAACACAAACGTAGTTCACTGCCAAGCTCGAAGAAACTTTACAAACGCGGGACGCTGACTTTTCAGACGATGACGGAGCAGATCTCTCAAGGAGCCTGACCATGACTTTGTTCTTTATTTATCAGCTTGTTTTTTTGGGAGCTTGACGTTAACTTTATCTTCTGCCTGAGAATGAGTCCATCAGATAAGAATGTTTTCCCCTAGCTGCTGTACGCTGGGATTCGGCTTTGCCAGAAGCAGGAAAAAAACAAAACATTTCCCGATCCTTCCCAAAGATTTCCTCTCCACTCGCTTTAGCCAGTGGGACGGGCCGGGCATCCCAGTGCTCTGAAATACATTAAACTTGTATCTCGGTGTCATTTGATACTTCATCAATGTTTCAGTGCATTTCAAACCAACCAAATGGTGGGGCTTTACCCCTTTTGGTAGAGATACAAGTGTTCACTATATTTCACTCCCTATGTACTTTCCTAAGTCGTCGCCCCCCACCCTTACCCATACCCCCCCCCCCCAAAAAGAAAAAAGAAAGAGTACTTTGGAAAGAAACGAGCGGTCACAGACTGTTAGACTGCAGCGTTAAAATAATATCACTTGAACTGCATTTTCTGCCCTAGCAGTCTCCACCAAATAGAGCCCCCTTTCATAGCACCCATCTGTACTGCTTTGTCCACTGGTTCTGGATATGATATCATCTATTAATAATGTATTGGCAATGGATTACATAAAAAGAGAGCAGAAATAACATCCAATATTCATGCCCCCTGAGCTTCGCTGTGTCCAATCCGTTTGGCCCATAAAACCTTAGCCCCATTTCCATATCCGCTGTGGGTCGCTACAGGTCTCCCACACAAAGGCTTACAGAACAGCTCAACTCGGGGAAAAGTGCAGTTAAAAAATGGGGGTGGATTTCTGAACCCTTATGAAACAGCCACCTTTGGGGAGGAGACGGAGAAGAAGAAAAAAACAGCAGTTAAAAAAATGAAAAAAAAATCTCCTTTTCCGATTTCAGCGGCTACAAAAAAAAAAAAAGAAACATGGCGGTACTGTATTTCCCTCTTTAATTGTGCCACTTGAGAAATTGACGTGCCTCGGCGACATGGCATGGAGTCTCGCCGTTATTGCGGTCCCCTTGGCGGGGGGAATGTTGATACAACATCTGCATGCTATAGAAAGTAATGGAAGTAGCAGAGACGGCAGCTGCAGCTCTACAGGAAGTGGCCCATTTTCAGGCAGCGCTGCTGGGCGAGAAACCGCTAACTGCCAGCCCGGTCTCGCAGCCTCTGGTTCTGGTTGCCAGGACACGGTGACAAACACGCCGGGGCCGCGGAGCGATGCATCCTGGGACATGACAGCGCCTGTTTGATTGTCAATAAGGCTCATTAGTAGGACGGATGGGGGAGCGAGGAGGAGAGATGAAATGGCTGGAGACGGGGGGCTCCCCTCATGTTTCATTATCCACAATTTATTTTCCCGCCTTTATTTCATCAGCCCACACGCTCAAATTGTCCCTTGTCGTCACTTTGCGCGTTTAAACTTTTTCTCTTGTCGATATTTTGAGGTATTATTATATTGAGTTGTATTATGTGGTATAGTGTCAGCATCGACATTGGTACATATATTGTTGTTATTAATATGACATGATCTATTTCGATACAATATTTTATTGAGCAGTTGTAGTATAGAGCTCAAGTGGAGTATTATTTACGAACGTATTTTCCTCACCCACTTTCCCTCCAACCCGTTTTAAATTTTTTATTTTTATTACTCCTTACTTCAACGTTGGCTCGTACATTAATAAATAAAAAAATCAGGGAAAAGGCCTTAAGTACCCCATCAGAGCACACCCGGGCACAATATAATCAGTCCCTCCTTTTCCAAATCATCATCATCGGCACTGCCACCACCACCACCATACACCCCGGCCCCACCCATCACCCCACACTCCTCCACCAGCGCTCTCTCTTTCCTGTGGTCTTAAGCCCTCTCTCATCTGGAGAACAGTGGCGGAAGTGTCCCCGCGTTCTCTCCCGGCTAGGACTGGCCAACAAAGGCAGAGCATGGCACGCGGGCCTCTCTCCCTCTCTCTCTCTCTCCCTCTCCTTCTCTCTCTCGCTCTCCCTCTCCCCGAAGAGTCCTTGTCACGCCGCGCCAAACCGCTGTGATTATCGTTGTTTTTGCAGAGAGTGTCCGTAGCCTGCCAATACCGCTGTTCCATAAATGAATTTGGCCCCTCGTCAACGAATTACCTAACACGCAGAACTGTGTATGTGTCACATCCAATTCCAAGTCACCGGCTTTGGGGTTGGGGGGGGGGGGGGGGGGGGGGGGTGGAGGGGTGGTGGTGGTGGTGGTGGTGGGGTTGGAGTGGGGGTGGTGGAGGAGGGCGAGGGTGGGGTGCACTGCTGGCTCTAGGACTTAATCATCAATCGTCAATCATAATAAGCGAGGGGCATTGATAGGACCCCCAGCCCCCTCCCCCTCTCACTCTACCATGCATGTGATCGCACACACACAGACACCAAACACATACACACACATGAAACGCATACACACACATGAAACACGTACACGTACACCCACACGCAGAAAAGCACATGCACGCACACACACACACACACACACACGTATACACACTTAAAATGGAGTCGAGTCGAGTCAAGACTGAACATGTTGAATTACTAGTTTATTTATTTTATTGTACTCTTTTGGTTTCTAATTTAGTGTAAGGGTTTATTTTTCTTGGCCTTTCTATCACTTTATACCAAAGTACCAAAGTTGACGTAAAAATGGTTGTAGTCTTTTAACACTCTTTTAGCCAATGCACACACACACACACACACACACTTCTCTGCATAGATACACAAAACACACACAAACATATTCACATATACGCATGCAAACCACACACACACACACACACACACATCAAAACACAGTCAATACCTTCATTATGCAGCCTCATGCATGTGATATTCTGTCCGTACAACCATGCATGTTATCTTTCTTGCTTGTTTTGCCAAATGCAAAAGTGGTCCTACATGGTGATGTTTCTCATAATCTCCCCTCCTCTCTCCCTCTCCTCTTCGCCACTGCGCTCACCCTCTCTCCCTTCCTTTCATACCTCAACCCCTCTCCCTTCTGTTCCCTATCCTCTCACCTCCTCCCTCCTTTTCTCCCCTCCCTGCTCACCCATCTCCTCCCCCTCTCTCCTCCTCACCTCTCTCCTCCACCCCTGCAGTCCCCTCCTCCCTTCTAATGTCCCCTTAACTCTCCTCCATTTTCTCCTCTCCTCCTCACCCTCTCTGCCCCCCTCCCCTCCTCCCCTCCTCCCCTCCTCCACCCAGTGTATAGATCCTAGACTCCCAGCCTACTGGGGCCAGAGGCGCTGACAGAGGCCAGATGCCGCCGCCGCCTCCTCCTCCTCTCCCCAGCCCGTCTGGGGGGAGACTGGGCCAGGGAGAGACTGGTGCCATGGGGTCCTGGAGCCTCTGATGTGTGGTGGAGCCCCCCTACTCAACCCAGCCACCCACCCAGCGCCGCCTGCCCACCCGCCCCCTAGCCTTCGTCAACATGACCAGGGCTAGACCTGCACTTTCTCCCCACACCACGACTTGCCTTGTCATGGACGGGCGGTGTGAATTAACACACGCACACGTGTGCATGCATGCATGCATATATATATATATACACACACACACACACACACACACACACACACACACGCACGCACGCATTTGTATATATACACACACAGAGATGCATGGATACATATTCACACAAACACGCATACATACAGTATATACACACACATACAGTGCATGCATACTCATATACACACACACACATGCATCCATACACACAAACACATATACGTTATTACACACAGACATATAAACAAACAAAGCCTCAGTCTCACACACACATTTGCACACACGCACACACATCTAATCACAAATATATAAAAACACACCCATTCACTCACACACACACTCTCACTGGCTCTGGCTCTCATAATGGTCGTTCATCATCAGCGTGCTCTCAATTAGACAGAGCCCCGCCCACATCACCGCGGGTTCACAGGGTCACACAGCCGAGGTGACGCCGCCAGCTCACACACACACATGTGCCTGCTCCTTCTAAAACACACACACAGCACACACACACACTCATTTTAAAACACACACCCACACACAGACGCTCCTCCTAACACACACACACACACAAACACATGGATACCACTCAGGATCGTTCATTATTATTAACTTCCCCATTAGTGTGGAAGATTCTAGACTCTTTGTACACAAGAAATACCCCAAAAATGTGCCCTATGACTCCCCCACCCACACACGCACACACACACACACACACACACACACACACACACACACACACACACACACACACACACACACACACACACACACACACACACACACACACACACACACACACACACACACACACACACGCATATATACACACATATCCACCAACCCCTTCTCCTCTCTCAAAACACAGAGATCATTACAGGAGCATCAAAGTACCGCCATGATGTTTTCCCTCTGTGATCCGTGGCGTGGACAGCGCCATGGCGTGCCGTGCCGTGTGTGTCTCAGACATGGTGTGCATGCGCGTTTGTGTGTGTGTGCGTGTGTGTGTGTGTGTGTGTGCGTGTGCTGGTGTCAGACGTAACCACACCAGCTGTCTTAGCACGGAGCCGCCGTGTCAGGGCCATCGAGACCGGCCTCCCGGCAGACAGAGGAGGGATGGGGGGGGGGGGGGGTGAGGGGGGGGCAACCCGATAGCACAGCCAAGCACCCCCCCTCCCCCCCCCCCCCCCCCGCCTTCCTACCCTTATGTCTGTCTGTCTCCCCGGTCCTCATGTCTGTGTGTCTGTGTGTCTGAGCGGCCGGTCGCATCCTATCTGCATGGCCAAGCGACCGCTGGGTTCCCTGGTGGCATTGCTCTGTTAATGCTCCACAAAAAATAAGTTTGCCTATTTTTACATTTTTTTGGGGGGTTTCGGCGACACACAAACTTCTGCCCGAGTTACTCCGGCACACTGAGTGAAGGACGGCTAGTGAGTGCATTTGCATGTCGTCTTGCGTTTCGGCTTAGTTTGCTGAATGACAGTTGGCTCTCTTGTTGGTTGACTGCCACGGCCGCAGTCATGAGTCTATGAGATGTATGAGATGATCCACTTCATACCGCTTGTGATAAAACCAGAAAGTCATCAAACCGGGAGTGTAACATTTAAAAACGGCGGTGGTGTGGGTATTTGATGTGATCTCGTGACCCGGCTCCATAATGAAGAAAACATGACGTTTGAGATTTAGCTTGTGTAGGGTTTTGTTTTTCGCCAAGGATGTTAGCGGTGAGATACACAGTAGTAGTTATATCTAAAATATACTGCGGCTGCACCGGCAGGCATTAATAATACACCCTGGTCAGGTCAAAAGCCACGACTAACAGCCCAGAAGCCACCAACCATATCCCCGCTCTTTCAGTGTCTCACTTGAGTGTTCTGTCATATGTTAAAGCATGTGTGTGCACACGTGTGTGTGTGTGTGTGTGTGTGTGTGTGTGTGTGTGTGTGGCTGAGTGCGCGCACCCATGTGCGTGTGTGCGTGCGTGTGTGTGCGTGTGTGTGTGAGGGGGTTAATAAATGTTGAATCAAACACCGCACGAGACACTCACACTCCTTAAGGGTTGCCCATTAGCGGAGTGTGGGTGCACGGGGAGTTTATCAGTGTCTGGGTGATTTATGAAGTCAGGCTCAATATCATCCACTTCACCCACACACATATGGACATACACACACACATGCTGCCGCTGCCGCAGCCGCAGCTCACGCATGTGCAAACACACACACACACACACATGCACGCGCACTTACGCACACACGCGCACACACATACGCACACAGCATGCGCACTCAGTCACTTTCCCCCTCTGTAGAGGAAGCGGATATTAAGGCCAAAATTAACGCTTTCACAGAGATTAACAGCCCGGGTGATGAGATCGTCCCAGACTCTTTTAATCAAATTCCTTTTCATCTCGTCGCCAGCCGGAGCACGCAAGTGGCACACGAGGTACATGTGTGTTCGTCGAAACAAAATAAATTAAATAAACCATTCTATTAGCGTTATAATTATACTAGCACTTAAAAAAAATACTAAGAATAGCCCCCTTTTTATTATTCAATTAACTTGGACCACGCGGCCACGACTTCAACTACTGCCACGACCACTAATAATAAAAAATAATAACAACACATTCATTATTAATAATCACACACGCCAATTACTGGCGAGGAGGCGTGCATGAATATTTGAGGCTGGACTTGTCTTTCAACATCAATAAGACGAAGAACCACCACCACCACCACCACCACCACCACCACCACCACCACCACCAGCACCAGCAGACACGCGTCTTCTTGGCTTTCGCTCAATTCACGGAATTCCATAGAATTTACTTAGTAGCCACGAGCGAAAAAGACGAGAGAGAAGGGAGAGAGAGATGGAGGGAGAGAGAGAGAGAGAGAGAGAGATGGAGAGGGAGAGAGAGAGTGCGAGGGAGGAAAAAAGGGGTGCTTACAGTGCACTTCAGAGTGTGGCTGTCTTAAATGGGACCCCTTGTGGCTGTGTCACCGCTCGCTTCGTTAGGGGGGCCGCGAGTAGCCTGTAGTCACCACAGGCATCATTAGCTCTCTGTGAAACCCCGGGCTGAGTCTCATTCTTCATCTGCCTGTCTGCCGCCTGAAGATCCAGCGCCGCGGCTGGAACCGCGCTCCGATGGCGGAGTAAAGCGACTCCAGCCAGTCGGAATCAGACATCTGAACGCAGTTGATACGCAGAGGAGGAGGGGAGGGAGGCGAAGATAAAAAAAGCAGCGTGGTATCAAATGTATTCAGTGAGAGTGGAGGGGCCCCCGTGCTCAATTGGGCTGAGGAAAGGTTAGGATGGAGGTTATTTTCGGAGGTGGGGTTGTTAGTGGGCCACCGGCGCTGTGCAGAGGGGGCCCATCACGATGACCAAGTGCAGGGTCACTCCGGAGAGGAAATAACGAACGTGGAAAGAGAGGGGCCGGATTTAAGGAAATCCGGTTGAATGATGTCGAGAGAGTGTGACATCAAGTGAAGGCTGGAGGAATTATGGAGGAAGGGTGAATGCAATTTAACAGGACAGAGATCCGAGTGAAATGTCTTTTTGTGCAAACCTTTGGTCGGCGCGGACGCCTCATGTGAAAGGACTCAAATCAGCCCGAGATGAAAATGAAATAAAACATGAGCCTTAAAGTTAAAGATTAAATGATGTGCGTTAGGAATTCAAGGTTGAAATGTTCATTTCAGTTTCCCGTTCTGTACTGCCCTCTAATGGAAAAATAAAACCCACTCAGAAGAGATATGAGTTACAGCCCCCGACACACAGCTGACGTCTCTGCCAAGAGAGGAGCAAGGGGAGGAAAATAATGTTGGACTGAAGCACAAAAAAATGTAATCATTAAAAATCATTAAAGATGAAAGGCATTTTTATATAAATTTTTTAATAAAAATATAACGTTGAAAAGTGGAAACATAACGGAACCAGGCCCACAACTGCATTGATTATGTGACAAAAAGACAAATAAAAACAGTCATATACATATGATGCATACTTTTATAATCCATACGCACGGCATTACCTAAGTTAATAGATGGATAATAACGACCAGAGCGCAACAATGAGATCTAAATGAAGACAAAACCAACGCCTTACAACAAAGCTTTGTAGCAGTAAAACTCCCAGCCTTTAGTACTGGATGTCGAACAAAGCATTTACTTGGCAGGAAATTAAAAAAACAACAACAACAAGACTTACAAAGACTTATTCTGAAGAAAAGGGGAAAAAAATAATAAACGAAAATAACAACAACAACAATGCAAGAGACATATTTTTAAAGGAATAATAATTCTTTAGAAAAGCCATTCCAGCGATATCTGGCAAACAGCACAGAGACTCGTGGGAACATATGTTTGTAATTCCTTGTGTTCTGTTTAGGTTATTTTTGTACATTCTAATTCTGCCACGACTCCGTATCACATTAGCCAGCCAGCTTCTCTATTCTTAGATCATTTCTTTATTCCTTTAGATATGCAGCTGAATATTTACCATCACCTCCAGTTGTTCCATAGTGTCTGGCAATTTGGGGTATAAACTTAAGGACTTAGAAAGAAAGGTTGTTTTTTTGTTTAGTTTTTTTGTGTGTGTACCGCACTTTACATACTTTATTTACGTTAAGAATATCCCCCTTTGTTATTCTGTTTTTATTATATTCTGTTATTATTTGAGTACAAAAACATGTTTATAGTGTCATGGCAACGCACAGAAAACTTTGACTTTTATGGTAGTTTCGTTGTGTGTTCCCACTTTACATGACTTTAAGGATTGGCCTCCTTTTTCATCATTCAGTTAAATTCAACGACTTCTCATAATTACAACAAAAACCTTCGCAGAATCCTGGCTCACGGCAGACTCTGTGACACTTAATATTCGTTTTTTGGAGTTTCAGTGTGCGAGACATTAACCTTCCCCTCTCGGTCTCTCATGGGCCAGCAGCCATTTCACTGACTTTAAGAATCCACTCCCCCCTAATAATACCAACAGCACATCCATAGTGGCCTGGCAAAGCATGGCAAACTTTATGTCTTTATGATGACATTTTGTTCTCGATTTGTGTGTGTGTGTGTGTGTGTGTGTGTGTGTGTGCCTACGTGACGTTACCCTCCAGGTCTCTCGTGGGCGAGCAGCCATACTTTGAGGTGGTTGCCCCGGCCCCCCATGTACGTGCCACTCGGCCCGCTACTGGGGACCACTCTGTGGCAAGGGATCACAAGAGGGACCTGGGGTGGGAGAGGAAGGGAGAGAGAGAGAGAGAGAGAGGGGGGGGGGGGGAGAGAGAGAGAGAGGGAGGGAGCGAGAGTAGGAAGCAAGGGAGAGAGAGAGAGAGAGAGAGAGAGAGTAGGAGGAGAGAGAGAGAAAGAGAGATAGAGAAAGGAGAGTAGGAAGAGAGAGAGAAAGAGAGAGAGAGAGAGGATAGAGAGAGGGGGAGAGAAAGAGGGAGACAGAGAGAGGGAGGGAGAGAGAGAGGGAGAGAGAGAGAGGATAGAGAGAGGGGGGAGAGAAAGAGGGAGACAGAGAGAGGGAGGGAGAGAGAGAGGGAGAGAGAGAGAGAGACCGCCGCGTGGTAAATTAGGTCACGGAAAGACACAACACAAAAAAATATGAAGCAAACACACATGCCTGGAGAACACAAAACAGGACCCCCGACAGAGGGTGTAATTTTTGTTTAGTTCTCGGAGGATGGCCCTTTAATCTGCGTTCAAGCTGAAGGGAAATGTTCAAATAATACAAACGACTGTTGGGGAGCATGCTGGAGCTAATTTTTCAATGATCTTTTCTCTACTTTTACAGGCCATGAACATAACATGAAATCAAATGTAGGTAAAAATGATGAATTATTCTACTTTATTCTACTAACATACACACATTATCACCAATATAAAACATATAAACACACACACATACATTTCGCTGCTGCCCATTACACGTCCAGGTTGCATGGCAACACAGGCATATTTTGAGTTATAGCCAGCATTTCTTACTTTGTACCAACATAAGTATGTAAATGTGAATCTGTACTGCTGCTTTTCACGATCACATGTTGGATCTAAACCCGACGCCACACGTGTCTGGTTTGATCCCGCTCACAAACCCACCAATGGAGTGTGATTGCTCCGTCTTTGGGTGTAAATGTTTTCTACTCTTTAATAGTGTAAAGCAAAGACGCAATCAAAAATTAATGGGCAAAAACACCAGCAGCAGGATGAATATTCAATCGAGAGAGAGAGAGAGAGAAAGAGAGAGAGAGAGAGAGAGAGAGAGAGAGGGGGGGGGGGGGTGTCAACATTAAGATCTGATAACCCTATGATCATTAAAAAGAGGAAGTTGTCGAAGCGGTTACTCTTGTTGCCGGCTGCTACCGGCAGGGTATGGGGCGGGTGGGCGGTGGAGGTGGGAGGTGGTGGGTGGTGCTGCTGCTGCTGGTGGATGCGGGTCCCGAGTCCTTTGTAAACTAAATGGATGTGCGGCGAAAGATTAAACAGGATGCAAATCTAGGAGACTTCAATCCTGGTGGATTTGCCCACGACAGCGGTGGCCAAAAGGTTGTCCGGGAGAACCCCGCCGCCGCCGTAATGAAAGGGCGTCTCCGCGTCTGGGGGCCGGCGGACATCCCCCCCCCCCCCCCCCGCCCCCTCCACTCTTGCCCATTTATTTGCCCTGTTGTTTTTTTTTCCTCAGTCGGAGCGGTTTTACTCAGAGAACGCGTGTCACGTTTGAGAAACACATCGTTGTAACCGCGCCGCCTCGCCCTCGCACTGAAACGGCTCCTTGATGGACTGCTGTACCGCCCGCTCGATGACTCCGCCCGCCGGCCCTCCTCTCCCATTCCGTCCTGTTTATTTTCCCTTTCGCCACAGTGGGACACGGCGTGCGTGTGTGTGTGTGTGTGTGTGTGTGTGTTTCGCCCGTTCAAATCCGGCATTAAAGCCGCCCGCGTCTCACCAGCAATAAAACTTTCCAAGCCCCAGATTAACCTTGCGGACAGAGAAATACTGCGCCGCTATTCAGATCGATAAAGTTCCCCGGGTTTGGAGGCAGCGCCGGGGTACCCTGAAGGCCTTCAGATCTGCCTCTTCACGAGCAGAGGGTGGGTGGGGTGGGGGCTGGGGGGTAGTAGGGGTGGGGGTACTACACTAGGCTTATCAATACTCAAATCCAGGGTGAAGACAAGCTGCCACGGAAAAATGGGGGGGGGGGGGGGGGGGGGGAGAGAGCAGAGTGAGAGATAGAGAGGAGGGAGAGAAAGAGATAGAGACAGAGAGAGAGACAGGGGAGAGAGAGTGTGGGAGAGAGAGAGAGAGAGAGACAGGGGAGAGAGAACAGAGAGAGCGTGAGGGAGGGAGAGAGAGAGAGAGAGAGAGAGTGAGAGAGAGAGAGAGCGTGAGGGAGAGAGTGAGGGAGAGAGAGAGAGATCGATAGAGTGGTGTTGAGCTCTCCACAGCTGAAGCCTGTGTGTGGAGGAACTGCTGACATGTAATTGACACGGACCATCTGATTGGTGGATTTGTATCAGGGTCTCAGCCTGCCAGCCTGTCACAGGAGAGATAAAAGTACTGTACTGTTTTTTTACACATCCATTTTACAATGAGGAACTGAGAACCATTTCTTTATTGTGATAAGATCTTTTTTTTTATTAATCCTAGGTGGGAAATGTAAGATCAGATCTATATTCAGAACTTTATTTTGATGTAAATGCGATTTGATATGTTTTTTTTTACTACATTTGTATTATATTTGATATTAAAATGTCTGTTCACAAATTAAAATGAAAAGTCTGACCTCAACCAATGCGGAAGGATGTATTTTTATTCTATATAGTCCACAGCAAACCCAGGAGTAAAGTAAAAGCCCAAAACGGTCTGTGTGGGATGTGTGTGCAGTTTTAGGCGTATGTGAGGTGTATACAGGTTAGGTGTGTGTGTGTGTGCTGTGTGCATATGTCAGGTGTGCGTGGGATTGTATGGGGGGGAGGGGGGCAGGGGATCAAGGGGGAGGAATTTGTGCATGCAAAATGTGTGTGTGTGTGTGTGTGTCTGTGTGTGTGTGAGAAATTAAAATTAGTTTGCTAGCTTGTTACATGCTCAGTGTGTGTGTGTGATGTGTGCATGTGTGTTCGCTAGGTGTGTGAGGTGCACATGTGTGTTTGTTAGTGTGATGTGTACATGTGTGTGTGTTAGGTGTGTGTGATGTGTACACGTGTGTGTGTTAGGTGCGTGCGATGTGTACACGTGTGTGTGTGTGTGTTAGGTGTGTGTTATGTGTACGTGTGTGTTTGTTAGTGGGATGTGTACGCGTGTGTGTTAGGTGTGTGTGTGACGTGTACGTGTGTGTTTGTTAGTGGGATGTGTATGTGTGTGTGTGTGTGTGTGTGTGTGTGTTAGGTGTGTGTGATGTGTACACGCGTGTGTGTTAGGTGCGTGCGATGTGTATGCGTGTGTGTGTTAGGTGTGTGTGTGACGTGTACGTGTGTGTTTGTTAGTGGGATGTGTACATGTGTGTGTGTGTGTGTGTGTGTGTTAGGTGTGTGTGTGACGTGTACGTATGTGTTTGTTAGTGGTATGTGTACATGTGTGCGTGTGTGTTAGGCGTGTGTGCGGTGTGTACGCGTGTGCTGGGTAGGTGTGTGTGCAGGTGAAGGGAGACCCTCCTCTGGCTGGTCTCCCCTGTCTACAGAGGAGGCGGTGCAGCGCTAGCTGCTCGCTGGTGCCCACAGCGCTACATGGGCAGAGCTAAACGCACTTTGATCAAAGGGTTTGATCAAAAGAAGACACACCGCCTGCCCTCTGGCCCTCCATTTTGTACACACACACACACACACACACACACACACAGACAGACGCATACACACACACAGACACACACACACACACACACACACACACACACACACACGGATACATACACACAGACACACACACACACACACACACATACACACACACACACACACACACACACACACACACACACACATACATACATACACACGGACACATGGGGGCACACACACACACACACACACACACACACACACACACACAGTGAATCACACAGAGACAGTGATGCAGACCAGGGCTTGTGCCTCCAAGCCAGTTTTTTAAGTACGATTCATAACCGCCATAAGAGCAGTAAAAATCACCGTAACAACCTACGAGGTGAGAGATACAATCTGTATTTTTAGCAGGTTTTACATCCAGTTCCATTATGTAAAGTGTGGCACAGAGTTTTTTGGACATGGTTCTCTTGTGTGCATACACACATTCTGTGGACAAGATGTATATGATTTCGGAAGAATATCAGGCATGTGTTTATTTCCAAACTAAAGATCTCATAAAATGTAATAAATGTTAGTATTATATAGTCAAACAAATTAATTAAAAATAACTAATTTACCAACACATTTTTACTTTATTGCTATTCACATTGTAAATTGTTTCAAATAATAACAGTTTGATTTATTAAGTCAATTTATCTTCATCTTCAACTTGTCTTCATGAATCTGGCATTGCTTATCGTTGAAACAAACAATGCAGACACGTCGGCTGTAGCAATCCAATAGCAGTGATTTGAAAGAGCACTACAAATAAACACCCACAACGAAAATAATACCAAAAACACAAAACCATGACAACCACAATGCATGGCTTTTGTCAGGGGTCAAAGGTCACCCCAAACTCACCGGGTTCCTCCTCATGGCTCCTCCCACCGCCCGCACGGCGCGAGGGTTTCCCGCCATTTCGGCCAGACGTTTGTAGGAGACGGTCTCCCCAAACCTCACCTCCCGTAGAAGAGTCCTCAACACCCGGCTGGAGAAGGAGTCTGGACGAGAGATGTAGAGGAGGGGGGAGAGAGTGACGAGAGAGAAGAAGAAGAGAGAGAGAGAGAGAGAGAGAGAGAGAGAGAGAGAGAGAGAGAGAGAGAGAGAGAGAGAGAGAGAGAGAGAAAGAGATGAGGGGGAGAGGGAGAAAAAGAGAAAGAGGGAGGGGGAGAGAGGGAGAGAGAGAAAAAGAGAGGGAGAAAAGGGAGAGAGAGGTAGAGAAAGAGAGAAAGAAGTAGAGAAAGAGGGAGAGAGAGGTAGAGAAAGCGGGAGGGGGAGAGAGCGAGAGAGAAAGAAAGAGAGCGAGAGAGAGATAGTTTTGTATTTATGACTTTATTTATTTAAATGTGTTATCTTACATGGCTTTGGCAATGTACATGTTTCCCATGCCAATACAACTCTTTGAATTGAATTGAGAAGGAAATAGAGGAAGGCGTGAGAGATAGAGGGAGAGAGCGGACAAATCCCGGCCCTTTGTTTAATCATTCACCCAGGCAACTGATCCAGAGCCTCCATCTTAAACCAGCCTGAACTATTCCATTGTTGTTTTTTTCGAACAAACCAAAATAACTTCCGGGAAAACATTGCTCCTCGCACGTCTGCACGTTTCGCAGAATAATTACAAAAAGAGAAGAATATTAAAAGATACATTTTGGAGATTACTTGCCAAATAACTCTTTACACAACCCCAGAGTGTCGTGTCCTTGTGTTTAAGACCCCGTCGTTTAACTTTTCCACTCATTTAATATGCACCGCCTCACCTCAATTGGACCTCAGAAACGGCATTACTATGCTACAGAAGCTAATGTGAGGGAAATTATTTCCAACGCAGAAAAATCTGGGTTATGCTCGAAGAAAGGTCACGGCTAAAATTAAAAAAGTTCGCTGCCTCATTTAAAAGGATTAAGAGAGGCCAAAAAGACTGCAAATCTGCTCCACATTTTTTAATAAATAACAATTTGAATGTTGGCACGCCCGTTCGTGGCAGCGACGGGATGACTTTGAGGTTAATCAGACCAATTTGTCCTTTTAATTGCTTTCTATTCAGAGTAGATTCATTATATCATCCCCACTTAAGAGGTGGAATTCTCCAAATCATCCCGAGCCTAACCGACCACATTAAAGGGCTTTGATTCCATTACCACTGTAGACCGGCCCGCTATCTTCCTCCCCGGATTACCCCGCCGCTACGTGACTGAGGGGCCCGCTTGTGATGCTCTGGCTGCTGCCGCCGCCGCCGCGACAAGAACGACAAGAAGAAGAAGAAGAAGTGGGAGAAGAAAGAAAAGAGACGAGAGAGGGAGATGTATTTCAAGCGAACGGAGCGTCCCCCCCCCCCCCCCCGCCGCCCCCCCCCTAAACCTTTCGCTGTGACACGCCGAACACTTCCCTGTGTGTACAGAGAGACGGCGACACTTGAGCACGCCGCCTGAACAAGACCCCACGAACAATAGTCTTGTTATCGAGGCGAGGTTTTGTGTGGGGAAGGGGGGAGGAGGTGGTGGTGATGGTGGGTGGGTGGGTGGGTGGTGGTTTGATGGTGGCAGGCGGGTAAGCGAGGGGTGAGGGGGGGGGGGGGGGGGGCGCTGGTTTCCTTCTAGTCTATACATGTACTCAGTCATGAAAATTCAATTA
>NC_140277.1:9582994-9590494 GCF_964030765.1 Micromesistius poutassou
ATCACGGACGTAGAAATGAGTTACAGTAAGATACACACTATGTAAAAAGAGAATTACCAATATTTATGAATTAGGGATTTATGTAGGTTATGCTTTAACACAATAAAATATTCAATGTGCATTTTATCAAAAACCTCTTGAGTACTATATTTGGCCACCAATAAATAAGGACTTAAATATATTATTGAAACAGCATAACACGACCAATTACTATTAAATTAATAGCATTTGTATTATGAATAATTTTAATATTAATAATTATATTAATGTTATAAAGGTCATGGCCTTTATTGTATTTATATTATAGATAACATAAATAATAATGCAGCAATTGTTTTTAATTATAAGTGTTAGTAACGTAGACCTATAGATATTTTTTATTATTATTTATATAGCATTATTACCAGTGTCTGTATAACATACTATTAAAAACCACGCCTAATTATCATAATTATCATCATTAGCTATTTTGCATGCCACAATAGGAGTAAAAAAAACATTTCAACACGGAGATAAAGAGAGGGCTAAATAGAGAAAGGGGGAGAGAGGGAGAGAAAGCGACAGAGGGATTTTCACGACGAGAGATCCAATAGAAGTGCCATCAATATGCTTATAATCTGGGGATATTTGGGGGAAAGTGTTAATGGGCAATCTGTTGTTTATTTTGAGCCGCTAACAATGATCTTTCTGTGGATAAAAAGCGGTGTCTGGCGGTACGGTTGAGTAATTTTTGAGCATTGGCTGAAACAGATGGCGCGGGAGCTATCAGTTCTTCCCTCTCCCTCTCGCTCCCTCCTCGATGCCTCCCCTCCTGTCTCCCCTTCTCTCCGGATGCGAGCCACTCCATCCCTCGTAGGCTGTACTCAGGCTCAACACCAGAACTTGTAAAGTGGTTGCTGCTGCCATAGTAGGCACTACACACACACTACATCCAGTACCAGATACAGGCCTTTAAGTGATCAGAGAGAAAAAAAAACGCCATGTTTGAACTAAAATTTCAAAGCAATAGAGGATAAATCTTTTTTATTATTCTACGAGCTGTCAGGGTTTTTTTTTGCATCGTTTAATTTATTGCGTTGCCGACAAACTTGAACATGACTTCGGAAATAAATAATAAAAAAAAGTGACATTTAAAAATAAAATTTAAAAAGGGAACATCCTTGATGTAAATTGTTATTCTGCTCGACGCGGTGTATCTTTTAGTTGAGGGGTGGGGGGAGGGGGGAGGGGGGGCAATGCGATTATCTATATTGCTTTGATTTATGTCGCTCTTTGCAGCTGTAGAAACAGAAATCCATAAACTGCTTGTTCTGCGTCATTGACTCGGATCATTCGCACAGGAATGCATGCCTGCGACTACAGTGGCTTCACGGCTCTATCCGGGCTGTTTTTAACCCTCCAGTTAAAAAAGGAAACGCACAACTCACATGCACAAACGGGGTCGCCCCATACTTTCATTTCTAATGGGTTTTCTAAATGTAGGCCGGTGTGTATGATATATATATTTAACCAAAAAAACTTCCACCGCGTTGGATAATTGTTTTATAAGCACACTGAAATATAGATTGACTGGATATTTTATGGGAATAAAATATATGTAGGCCTATACAAAAATGAAAGTGTATTTTTTTTAATCGCTTTAATTGGTTATTTAGATTATTTACCTATCATTATTAGGCCTACCGTTATTATTTGTAAATATTGAATAATGACTTAAATTGTCCAAGCACTGCTGAACATTTGGGAGTGTTGTAATATTACACGACCAAACACGCGAAAGGGGAGCTGCCCTTTCCTTTCGGGCAAACAGTAATCTATATTTCAATGTTTCTGCTCACACAATGCCCTTCAAACGCATCTCAGAATGAACACATGGCAGAGGGACTGACACTCAAGTCTAAGTATACCCCGGGAGCCACAGAAAAGGGTGCATTCAAATTGTAAAAGAAGAAACAGTTGCTTACCTGCTTTGTCATTGAATCGATTAACCGTATGTAAAGATCCTGTTCTGTCCTGACTCCTGGGGAATGAAATACATGATTTGTTAGGACGTTCATTTGGACAGGCAGGCAGTAAAAGGGGCAGAGGAATTTGTCCCTTTGACACCGATTAAAAAACAGAATAGCGAGCGTTGGGATGTCAATTTCAGTCATTTACAAAGTTTGTTGTTATTTGTATTATTTGTATTATTAGTAGTATTACAAGTAAAGTTGTATTTATTTTTGTTGTATTTTGTGTTGTTTGGCTATATATTGAATGCAGAACTCACCATTGCTGTACAATAACTGTAGTTTGTAATGTATCCCATTGTTAGTTTTTTCACTGTTTGGTTCCTGGTGGAAACAATAATTGGTGAAAATTAACCATCCACAGAGAAATATAATATATACGTTTTTTTCCACACATCTGGTTGTATGGTTTGTTAAAAGAGTGAAGTCTGACCCCTTACTCAAGGCTTACAACCACTTTGTGGCCACAGCGAATTATTAAAAAAAATACAAAATAAAACAGATATTATATTGATTCATATTCGTGACTCCTTCCTTCTCCTGCACCTGGTTGACATTTCAAACGACACATAATGTAATTGCACAAAAAAACATGCACGGACTATCCCTGCTCACAGGAATACACTACATTTGTTTGGTTGTTGCTTACTTTGTCCTTCTCCACAAAGTCCACAAAAGCTGTCCTCTCGATCTCCACTGGCTGACCCTGTCTGTCGTACAGGGCCAGGACGAAATGGAAAAAATTGGATTTTCTGAGGTTGGAGGGGGGCTGCTTTTCATAATGTGCCCGTGCCAAGCCAACACCGCTGCGGGGAGAGAAGGAGAGAGCAGCTCGGTTAAGTACCGCACACGAGGGAGAGATGATGATGGAGCTGCTGATGAAAACATTGCAGAGATGCACAAGGACGTTTTGGAGCGCGGGATATTTCTTGATTTGTCACAATAAGGGCGAACTGCTGGTAATGAAAGAAGGGGGAAAGCCGAAGGGGGGCATTGGGAGACCGTAATTGATACAGAGTATTGAGGGGATTGAGGGTCGATATGAGGAATGCGTGAGAAAATCAGATGATTTGGCATGCGTACCTTTGGGCGGCTGTGTTCGCGTCCACCACCCCAGCTGTGTGCATCCACGAGCGGACCGAATTGAGCCCACCGAGCGGTTCCTCCTTCATCGTGGTGCCACCCCGCGATATAGTTTCCTGAATCCCAAACATTTAGGACAATTTGCGTGCAAAAGGGGGAGCCTCCTGCGAAATGAGGGTAAATAAACGTCCACACGCGGTATCCTTCAGGGTTTTGCGGGATCAGTCGTGAGCGGTGCGAGGGAACGGCTGGTCCACAGGTCTCGTCTCCCTCTTCTGTCTGTCCTGACTTGGAACGATGTGAACAAGTCTCAAAGTGCCGTACTTAGTTGGAGTGCTATCCACAGACTGGGGAACAAGAATAAGAAAAAAAACGTGAATTGTTCAATAGACGCGATTTTTTTGTTGTTGCTATTGTTCCTCTTTGTTTTTTTGTTTTTTCTGTTGTTTTGTTTTTTTGTTGCTATTCACAGAAAAATCGATGGCAGTTGTTTGGGTTGTTTGGGTGATGCTGCAGCTCTCAAAGTGCCGACATCCCCGAAGCACCGCGTCCAAAAGCGTCAGGACTCGAGTTGAATAAAGCACTCCTGGAAAAGGTGCTGCTGCTTCTCCACAAGACAAACACGAGGCAGAGGCTGATCACCGTGGAGGTGTTCCTTGTACACAGGAGATGTGGATAAGGGGCCTTTCGCGTCGTGCACGATGGATGGGAACATGCAAAACTAAGCCCTCTTTCCCGGAGGACTGAAATCTTTCCCGGGAGCCAAAACTCTAAACCCACGGGAGAGGCTCTGTCAGAATATGACGCTCACGGGGCGTTTCTTTGACCATATATGGAGCTCTGACGGTTCCTGTCAAGCAGTGGCGCTCGACTACGCGAGTCCTCGCCTATAGCAGCAACACGAGAACATTCGCTCTACTTTCCTCATACTAGGCCTATATGGGGTGAGTTAATTTTTTTTCTCAATGATATAAAAATTCGACGAGGTGTACCCATCACACAAAATCAGGGAGAAATAAATACAATAACTCAAAATCAGAAGTGGTCAAACTGTGGATAAATATCTGGCCTAAATTAATACAAAATGAGGCATAGTTGCAATGATGTCATTTTAATAGTATTACGATAGATTGTATGTTGTCAGAATTTGCAATCATTTATTTAACGAAAGCTTCTTAATTGCCTTGTTATTATAGGAAATACATACTATTTTAGCAAGTGTTTTTTTTGCTAAACATCATATTGTGCTATATATTCATTTAGCCTACATATCTGTCCTAAATTTGGAATATTTTGTATTGTGATGTTTTTTATGTTAACAACCCTGAATCAAGAGCAATATTACCATGTATATGGAATTTATTGTGTCTATAATTGTTTTATCTTTTTAAAAGGTTTCATTGGATTTGACATTTGACGGAAGTCTTATTTTCAATTATATTAAATCAATCAAACTGCCCTAACAGACAGGATTATCAATATTTGATCAGTTATTTCTCATTTCTATTCTCATATTCCTCTTTTTGTACTGGCTCAATGTCAGACCCAGTGACTCTCTTTTGTATGGAGTACTTTTAAAAGCCAGAAAGTCAGAAAAATATTTTATTCATGACACTAACTTTTTATTTTTATTTTGCGAAATCTTCCCTTTCATCGTATGTAGCCCTATGACTTCCTCCACGCCATCAGAAAGCATGTATATTCACAAAACATCTTAATCGACCGACAACCTTAACATGTCCGAGTGAGCAACCCAAGCGGTTCATTAGGCGGAAAGGAGGAGAGGAGAGAGGGAGAGAGAGAGAGGGGAGGGTGAGAGGAAGAGAGATGTGCGTTGTATCCTGAGCAATCTATCTCGCTGGTGGTGAGGGTTAATAGCTGTTGCCAAAGATAAGTGAATTATAAGCTGTTGCTTTTCACCTCTACAAAATCTATTGCCAAATTGCCTGCTCACTAACTATTTCTTTTTTTTAGAAGAAGAAAGTTGGCCTATTTTATTTTTTACTTTTAATTTATATCATCATTCATCTTCATAATTGTTTTTTTTAACATCCAGGCCTAGCCGTACCATTCAATCGTTTAACGTGTACATACAACAGATCCCCTGATTTGCATGGCGTAGGCGTACAGACTTTATTTCACCTACTTATATTTAAGATTGTAAAATGTCCTTTTATTGCACAGACTTCCCCGTTATTTTCCTTCTTCTTCTGTGCATACAGTTTCAAGTCGTTTATTAGAACTTAACCCCTGATTACACGCAGCCGAGGCGATTTAAATCTGATTATCAAATTAGGAGACTTTGAGACAAATCCGCTTATATCGGACACTGTTGACTGGATCGGGAAAATAGCATCTCCACGCCCGTCACGTAGCGAACGATGCTGTCCTGAAAGGGAGTTTTAAAGCGTATTTGACAACAAATGCAGCTGCCCCCGCTATTTCAGAAGATATTAGAGGAAAATGAATGCAAATCTGTGTGCAGGGGACCATCTGGAGGTGGGGAGCGGGAGTCAGCTGCTCCGCACACGGAGGCTCGGAGCCTGAATCCGTCTCGGCTCATTCTGGGGGGGATCATCTGCGAGGTGGTGGGCTATAGCCGTGGAGAATGCGTTCTCTTCATCATTAAGTGAATGTTACCTCTCAGACCCGCTCCCAATAGAAAGGGGCGTTGGTCCTTGTGTGTTTTTCTTTAATAATATAGATAGAATAAAAAACGGTCCATGGATATTTGTCACGTTAAAAATATATATATATTGAATTGTAAATTATGATAATTGTGAGTTACTAAAAGAAAGGTAAGTCATAATCGATTGGTAATTAAAAAAAATATATATATATTTCATTTTCCACCCTCATATTATATGTGCAGACATTATAACCACATTTTGTATCGTATTATATATTTATCTGAGAGGCATCATGTAGGCCTATTGTCTTCTGGTCACAAAAGCTGATCAAAGGTTACCCAAATGTGCTTGGGGATAACAATAAATTTTTAAAAAAACATAATAATAGATCATAATAATACTGAATCAAACTCCCGGACAATCCATCCAGCTTGGCTCTTAATAAAAACGTAACACTTTTAAACTTCCACCGAGACCTCCCGTCTCGGTGGAAGCAGCCTTCTCCCGTATTGGGGGTGACGTCTTCTTTTTTGAACGAATTTACGGGGCGAGGCCCTCATGATCTCCTCAAATTTGCATGTAAATGGCGACATCAGCCTGCGCGCGTGCCACGGGCCAGCGGGGCCCCCCAGATGTCAAGGCAGAGTCAACCAGCCGGCCGCTGCCCAGCTGTCCGTCCACAGACCCAAACACACAGAGTCTCAACACTTTCATACTCACCTGCATTGTTTTGTAAAGAATTACACGGGGAAACACAAATACATCTGTAAGGGATTCAATATATGCCCTGTTTGGTCACGGTTATCTCCCAGACACGTTGAATAACATTTTAAAGTGTTGTTCATATTGCACATAGGGCCTAATTAAAATGCACGTGTATTTATGTGTTATTATATATTTTACATGATGGCCTTATTCGACAAATATGTGTATTAGATGGAAGGAAGTCTCGTCTTATAGTTCTAGGCCTACTGGATAACTTTAGATCTCGTTTAATCTAACTCTGGGCTTTGCACAACTTGTTTGGCACGCCCCGGTTGGTCGTGTAGCAATTGTTTTAACGCTCGTTTCAATTTGAATCATCACTTAAATAGGCCAATTTCTACCTCATAAGTGATAGAAATCAAATAAAATTCATTCTCAGAGCGGAGCAACAGTTAGTTGTAAAACATGCATGGGCCTATCGCTTTATTTATATTTTAATACATGCTGTCTAATGTATTCGGAATCAATGGGCCTATACATTTACACGAGCAAAATTGTTAAATAATTGATTAGGTTAGGTATGATTAAAAGGAAGGAAACAATAGCCTGATAAATGCATGGATTCGATACGACAGAAGAAGAATACTATTTAAAAAAAACACAAATTAAATCTCAAATCATTTCGTTTTCTTCCCCCTTTCTGAGTAAACAATAATTGACCTGAGAGACAGGGGCTAAGGACGAGATCAATCAGTGTGTGTGGAGCAGTGTGTGGAGGCGGTGGGCGAGCAGCGCCCCTCTTTGGTTACATTACAGATCACTGTGCCGGAGCGGGACAGCTGTTGTCTTCCGTGAGTAAATAGCTACATCTCCACATACCCTTTGAATTATTAAACAGCCCCAACAACCCCAGTACAATGACCGAATAAGATATATAAGATATACACTAATCACTGCACGGGGGCAAAAAAGCAACTCACCATTTGAATTTAATTTCCTAATGTCCCTAATATTAACTTAAATGCGCAGTCTTAAGGAACCGTTGTTCAGCAAAACAACAGTTCCTTAACGGT
>NC_140277.1:9595494-9647994 GCF_964030765.1 Micromesistius poutassou
GCACAACAGGCCGGAAGGTACAAAAAAGAGGAGACACAAGTAGGAAGCGAGAAACAGAATTATCACAGAGATCATAAAATGGTGTCGTGAGCCGTCCTTTGTGCCGGGGCCATACAGGAGTTCTGTAGCTGAAGAAAAGGACAAAAACAGAAGGCACCACGGATATAGTGTGTCCCCCGGCAACAATACGCAAAGGTTCGACTTGCAGCGCATGGGTGTAACTTTAACTGGAATACCGTGGATCAAAGACTCACAAACAAAGTAGGTGGAAACGGCGGAGCAGTGTCCATGTCTGGCAGTAAAGGACAGGTTCACTAGAGAGAGAGAGGGAGAGAGAGAGAGGGTGAGTGAGTGAGTGAGTGTGAGAGAGAGAGAGAGAGAGAGAGAGAGAGAGAGAGAGAGAGAGAGAGAGAGAGAGAGAGAGAGAGGGAGAGAGCGAGAGAGAGGCAGAGACAGGCACTGTAAATATAGAACAGAGACAAGTGCAATATTGTAGTCAATTACTATGTTGCCTGTTTTGTCAGAATAACCTGTAATATGTTTTAGCTAACCCTAACCCTAACCCTATCTGTAGCAATATGAACCAAGAAAAACCATAACTGTATGAAATGATGGTGTGGATTGGATAGATTTATTGATTGATAGATAGATAGAGAGATGGATACATATATAAATAGAGATAGATAGATAGATAGATAGATAGATAGATAGATAGATAGATAGATAAATAGATAGATAGATAGATAGATAGATAGATAGATAGATAGATAGATAGATAGGTTGATAGATTGATAGAGGCATAGATAGTGTTAAAGATAGATAGAGACTGACGGACAGACAGAGAGTCAGACAGATTGATAGACACACAGATAGAGACAGACTGGCCAAGAGACAGTCGGCCAAAGAGTCAAGACACGAAAGATGAGAAATCAACCATCAATCCAATGTTCCATATCATTATCGTCCAATCCAAACAAATAAACGCTGTGGGGATTGTGAAGTGCACGTCAAATTATTCGGTTCTTGTTCCTTGACACAGAAAAATAAGAAAATAAAAATAGAAAGCCAACGAGGAGCGTGGCCTTGGCGCGGCCAGGGCTCAGGGCAACTCATCAACTTAGATCCGCGCCATGTGAATGTGTAACCTTTCCCCTGCAGTTGAACCTGCACATACAAGTGTTAGCAAAGGTCCCCGTGGCGCCGAGCTCTTCTGACATGGATTCTGAAGCCTTGCCACTTTATTAGCTGCTAAGCCCCCCACCAATACATGTTCCATATAGTGGAGAGCTACGTTATGAGCCAGGAACTCATTGTCTGGCATTATTACAGGCCGAGTCAGCAGCAGCACTCTCCCCCCCCACCCCCCCCCCCCCCCCCCCCCCCCACACACACACACACCCCCTCCTCACCCACCACCCCACCCCCCCATGCCTCATCCCTCCCAGGAGAGCAGCCAGATTGTTTGATGGGGAAGCTACAAGTGAAATTTAACCCATCCTATTTACAATATGATCCGTGAGACCAGAACTCTAATATAGCTTGTATATTTCAACCCCGACTGCGTTTGGAAAGCTGGCAAGGGCTTTTTCATTCCTGTCTTTCTGTGATAGCAGAACGTCAGTGTTGTTAGCTGTTTCTCGGATGCTTTGCCGGAAAAATATATATTAATAATCAGTCAATGGAGTATAGGCATGGAAATTAATAAAGGTATGAATGAGGTGAAACAGCCTCAATGACAATTGAATAAAGGTTTGTTAAAACATAAGCACCCCATGGCATTTAAAATGTCCTTTGCTAGAAAGCAGTACATTCCACGTTTATAATGAGTTTTTTAATGATCAATGATACATGATGACACATGAAGTATTGAAGAGTATTTATTATGTGGAGGGGGAAAATAAGTTTGTGATTTTACACTTTCATCTGCAGCACATGAACATGGAAACGTTCCACTGGGGTTGAATACTAAGTGTTATAGTGCCCTCTAGTGTACGAACGAGCCACTCGGTAACATGGAAGATATACCACGGCTAAAGAACATCATAGAGGCATTCTACACTGTACAAGTCCATGCATATATGTTTACTATGTAACTATTTACTCATTAAGAAAACTATTTTATCCAAAGTGGCTTATGAATTCAGACAACTTAATTGATAACAGGGGGAGGTTTGGGCATGTTGGCTCAAGGTTGCCTAGAGTAGCTGTTGACATTGGGGATCAAACCAAGTACCTTTTTGGCTATAAGAGTCAAACAGCCTAATCACTACTAGACCAGCCAACAGATCAGTGGGCCGTGTAGTGTGGTTGAACTATTCTCTTGGTGACCACACACACACACACACACACACACACACACACGCTCGCGCTCGCACACGCACACGCACACACACACACACACACACACACACACACACACACACACACACACATGCTACACCCAGAGGACAAATAGAAAGATAGACAGACAGATAATAGACAGACAGACAGTCAAAACAAACAACAGGTTCTGAGTTGTGCCTCCAGACGATCTCCGGCAGAGAGGCGAGACGGGGGTGTTTAAGGCGATGAATGCAGATTACTTTTACAGATATTTAAATTGCAAAGACACATGCACTCAATGAACCAATCGCAAAGCTTCATCCTATCCCACTCATCAGGCCCTTCTGGCACTGAGGCGGCCAGAGGAGAGCGCAGGACAAAACAGAAATAATAATACACACGCACACACACACACACATACATACGCACACACACACACAAGACAAACACAATAAATTATTTAGGACTGTTGTTTGGCTCCTGTGTGTGTGTGTGTGTGTGTGTGTGTGTGTGTGTGTGTGTGTGTGTGTGTGTGTGTGTGTGTGTGTGGTGTGCGTCTAAAGGTGTATGCATACAAGAGAGCAAAAGGATGAGAGTGAGTCAGAGAGAGAGAGAGAAGGGAGAGAGAGAGGGAGAGCGCTACAACTGAAAGGCTGGACAGAGCCCTTGAGCAGACCACATAATGGTTTGAGTTCAAAAAAAAAAAGTGCATTTCTTACATGTTTATTAGTGTTTGTTCACATCACCATTACACATTCAGAAAGGCTGACATATCCTCTGTTTTCTTTCATTAAAAATAAATACCCCAAAAAACAAGATTTATTGAATTTTAAATCATAATAAGTTCCATGCCATGTGTCCGAGTTCCCTCCAACGCTGGGTGTGATGGGGAACAATACTAAATCAAAACATCTTCACCATTGTTGTGTTGTTGTTGTTGTTGTTGTTGTTAAGAGAACAAGAATAGCAATGTGTACGATTCTGTTTAAAAAAAACACGATATATATATATATATATATATATATATATATATATAATGCAAAAAAGAAAGTCAATATACTTTCATTCTTCCGCGTCGGTAATGAGACGTATTTTCTCCAGGAAAATGTCTTCTTCTCCGGAGGCTGCGTGTCTGCTGAATGTGGCCGTGATCCTGGGTAAAAAAAACACACACCGCAGACAGGCCCACCGATCAATCTCCCCAGGTTGCCCACAGCCAGAGCAAGCAGCTGCACCACATGTTTGCCTTAGCACGATAGCGACAAGTTAACATACGGCCGAGCGCAGTAACCATCCACAAGCAGCCTCTAGCTGTCTTATAATGAATCCCCAGCGGGACGGGGAACTATCAGAGGCAGTGGTGTTACTGGAGGCTCGGAATGAAGTCAGCACCCCTCCTTATACCTGATGAGGGTGGTACGCCTTCAAACACACACACATAGAACACACACAGAAAACACACACACACACACACACACACAAACATTCAGATAGACACATTGAAGTGCACACACACTCACATACACACACAGATAAAACACACATGAAAACACACAGGCCCACGCACACACACACACACACACACACACACACACACACACACACACACACACACAGATACAACACATGGAACACACAGATAAAACACACATAATACAAACATGGTAACACACACATAAAACATACATAACAAAAACACAATCACATAGTTAAAACATACACACATTAGAGAAAGAGACACACATGCCCACACAAAGATAAAACACAAATAACACACTGATAAAATACACACATAACACATACATATACAGATAGGAAACACACATAACACAAATAAAACGCATGAAAACACACACATACACACAAGCACACACACAAAACACACACATAACACATACACATATTGAAGCCTTTTATAAAATAAGATAATTCTCATTCACACAGCTATCAAGCAGCCTATATTGTTTTGAATAATTTATTGGGTTCAGGCAAAATATATCCTTTGTTTGAATGTTTGTTATCATTCACAATCGACTAGTAAGTCCACTAATCATTCAGTAATAATGATTAGTTCTCGATATTTAGGAAATGCATTTCTGCTACTCAAAGAGGTACAAGTGACAGTGTAATATTATCAGTATTATCGTATGAGTGTGAATTTGTTGTATAAAGAATCTTTTGATGCTTGTAAAATGTTTAACAATCAGCATTTATTTTTCTTCTTTTTTCTTTGTTTCAGTTGCCCTGTATTTTTTCTATTTGTACAATAGCAGACACTTACACACACACTTTATCTTTTTTTTATGTTTCTACTATAGGCTGCTGTGTGGTGATGTATCAAATCTCTTCTGATGCTTGAACTCCATTCCTCCGACTTTTTCTTTCATAGTCTCTCGACCCTCTGGGAAACTCTCTCTCTCTTCCCGGAAAAAAATAATGTGATGAGAGAGCGATAGAACAGGGTGGGTTTTGGGATGGGTTGGGGAGAATTTGATACAACCCTTCCAGAACACATTCAATTTGAGTTCTGATTTTATTTTATCATTACTGCAAGGATTTCCTTCTCTATAACAAGCTAATGAAAGGATAAAGTTTAATGTTGAAAGTTTGACTGAATTAAATACTAATGTAACACAATGAACAAGCCTTAAACAATATATGTTCCAAATATTTGTACATGTTAAGTTAATTAAATGTTTAAGTACTCAATATTTCTATGCAAATATGGATTTTTTTTTATCAAAGCTTGTAGTATAATTCATAATGTTAATCTATATTCAAACAATATATGTTTAGACAGAAATATACTACAAACACACTTACAAAATACTATTATTACTACTACTACTACTACTACTACTACTACTACTATTAGTACTACTACTACTACTACTACTAATAATAATAATAATAATAATAATAATAATATTAATAATAATGATTAAATATGTTTCTTTTATTAATTAATTGTATTATAAATTAAAATATTAAGTCTACTGCTTCATGCACATTCTTTAATAAAGCCGTTTGCTTAATTAATATATTCATTAAGCAGGGGATGAAATAAATAGACATATGCCTGATATATTAACTTTTCAACGTATTAATAATTGTTCCATCGCAATTTTAAATATGATAACTTTCTTTTAAGCCGAACATTAATTAGAATTTGAAAATGTTTAATTAGTTATTCAAAACCGCCCACTCAAATCGAAATCATAGGCCAATTTAGCTTTTTGTCCACCAGATGTCGCCCATAGACCACATATTAAAAAAAAGAGATACCTTCTGTAAACTCCCCTTGCTTTGACAGTAGGACACACAAAGCATCATCAAAAACGTAAAAACAAAAAAGATGAAAACATTAAACAATCAATTGTTGCTCTACGCCTTCTAAAATTTGTAAGATTAATATTTATGACACTATTATAACCATTATAGCTAAATCATGACTGTTACCTAAAGAACTTTACTGACACTATTTATATCTTGAATATCAATATAATAGGTATGTATTTTACCAATAGCAATTTCAGGCAGCCTACTGAATGTGGAATGCAACAGATAAGAAAATATAACACGATAAATAACACTTTTTAATCACGTGAGGTAATTGCAGGGATTACAACAGAATAAATGATACAAACAGAAACAAACAGTGAAAGTCAGCATGGTAGAATAACAATAACAACAGCAGAACGCGAAATACAAGTAGAAAGTTGGACGCAAATGTTTTATTATAGTAGCCTACAACATCCCCGATGGATGCTGTGAGAGCCAGGATGTGTGTTTGTGCGTGTGTGCGTCCGTCCATGCGTGTGCGTGCGTGTGTGTGTGTGTGTGTGTGTGTGTGTGTGTGTGTGTGTGTGTGTGTGTGTGTGTGTGTGTGTGTGTGTGTGTGTGTGTGTGTGTGTGTGTGTGTGTGTGTGTGTGTGTGTGTCTATGACGTCATCGGCCCATGTACTGTGCGCCATTTTGAAAGCGAAAAAAAAATCTGGGATAATTTCCTCCGTGGTCTGACAGATCTGTACTCCCCAGTCCTCACCCTGATTGTGGATGTTATCTCTATTCCCTCAAGAAAGCTGCATTGGTTGAATAAGTATCCCAAGAGCTGCTAAATGAAGCAATGGCAGGTGGGCTACTTTTAAACACGGACTTTAAAAGAGATGATGTGTGTATGTGTGTATGTGATGGCCTGGATCGCCAGGTTCGCTAGCGGCTAATAAAGCGGCTAGTTGTCAAAACTGTGTCACTGTCGGGTCATGTTGGGACCCAACGCGTCGCAACATCCCCCCAGTGTTGAGCTAACGCGATGCTTATTGTCTCTTTATTGTAGGAGTTTCAGGAGGAAATGATTTTCAGTGGTGTTTCTCCCAAGTGAAAGGGGCGATAGATGAAGATGTTGCGGAAGGTAAGTGGCTACTAGCTGATAGCTTACCAGGCTAGGTAAAAAAAAGTCGGTTCTTAATGATTTGTGTGGACATCCTATCATGAGATGTGTGTGGTGAGCGGTATTGGACACAATGCGATTCATGAAAGGCAGTGCAGTTTTGTTTTTAATTGTAATTAATAACGATTTTCATTGCACGGCCAATTACATTTCGGGGGCTATGTAGCTAGCCTTGAGCTAGCTGTAGGGAGCGACCGTGTTCGTGACGTCACTGTGCTGCGTCCATGTATGTTGTGTGCATACAAATACACACACCACACATGCTTAAAACACATACCAAATGCACGGCTTCAACATGGCATTAAAGTCATGTGAGAGTAATGAATCACACAACTAGTATGCAGCACAACCATTCAGATAAGGCTCGGGCCATTGAGATATTTGTATTGACATGTTTATTGTTGTGCCAGAGGCTATACGTTCATGTGTGAACTTCACCACATGAATGTACAGGAAATTAACCAATCATTGCTCCCATTTATTTTTTGTGTGTTGTACTATTTTGAGACGTGTGTTTTGTTTTTCTAGCTGACATAATATCCACAGTTGAATTCAACTATTCTGGAGAATTGCTTGCGACTGGGGATAAAGGAGGAAGAGTAGTGATATTTCAGCATGAACAAGAGGTATATTATTGTATTATGGTTGTAACAATAGTCCTGTTATGATTCTATTCAGTGCAGTTTGCTGTGTTTGTGCATAATAATAACGATTGTTTTGTTTCGTACATTTGTCTCTCTCAGTCAAAAAATCGTCCACAACTACGTGGGGAGTACAATGTCTATAGCACTTTTCAGAGTCACGAACCAGAGTTTGACTATTTGAAAAGTTTAGAAATTGAAGAGAAAATCAACAAAATAAGATGGCTACCCCAGCAAAACTCTGCTCACTTTCTACTCTCAACAAATGGTAGGACATCTGCTTTCAATCCTTTGTATTTCATGGTAATACTTTTCTACAGTGAGCATTAAAGGCCATGGATTGTGTAGTGCCTGTGGGTGTTTGACTCCCAGCCGAAAATTACTGGGCTCTTCCCCGAGCTCAGTAACAGCCCAACCTCTAGGCATCCGTACGCAAGATACCCTAACCCTGCTCCTTAATGACATGAATCTGAAAATCACTGAAGGTTGTTTTAGCTTAAAAGCATATGCTTAATGACTCAATAGTAGAGACAGTAGTAAATTGCACTTTGTCACATAACCGTTTGCTAGCTTTCTCTATTAACCTCACTTCAACCTGTCTTGTGTGCAGATAAAACTATCAAATTGTGGAAGATCAGTGAAAGGGACAAACGGGCCGAGGGTTATAACCTGAAGGACGAGGAGGGGCGGCTTCGAGACCCCTTTAGGATCTCTTCTTTACGGGTATGTCTTGAACTTGGAGCCCCCCCATAACTCAAAGGATCCTTATATTACCTCCTGGTGTGATGTTGATTGGGCAGCATGAGTCATTACAAAATCCTCCCTGTTAGTGATATCACCAGGGGGATTGTCTACCCGGATGTGTGATCAATGGATGATTAAACAGCTCAGCCTATCGGTTGGTACAGTACGCTGGGTAGGCTTGTAGGGTCATCTATCCATTAAACGTCAGGGTTGGCCTCTTCCACGTGCGAAGTCACGAGAGGGTCGATTTTGAAATGCCTCGTAATGGCTAATCATTTATCACACCTAGTAGTAAAATGGGGGCAGTTTAACAGTGGACTCCGCTTAAGTCTTCCTAATGCGCTGGTGTTGGTGACTCACAGGTACCGGTGCTGATGCCAATGGACCTCATGGTGGAGGCAAGCCCGCGCAGGATCTTCGCCAATGCGCACACCTATCACATTAATTCCATTTCTGTAAATAGCGACCATGAAACGTACCTCTCCGCAGATGACCTAAGAATAAATCTATGGCACTTGGAAATCACAGACAGAAGTTTCAGTATCCTTTTCAAAATAAATGTCTTTATGATGAGTCTCCGTGCGTCAGGAACATACTGTGGTGCAGTGTTTCCCCACCGTAGGGTTTGGACCCTACTTTGGGTCGCTTTGTGTGCATATGGTCACAGGAGATGGCTGACGTACAAGCTCATTTATGGTGCATTCTTGGTTTAAAAGAAAACTATAGATGGCATAATGATTCCTAGCCACAAGCCAGCTACTTACTACTTACTCAGTGTAGAACAATGCACATACAATCAATGGGACGTTGCTGTTACCCACAATGTTCGTAAAATATAACTACTGTGTGTGTCAGCGGATGCACTAAAATAGAGAAGTTGGGGTCTCAAACACATGAGTCAAAGATTCAGATTTAAAATTGCCTGTGACTCATTCCCACAAATGTGGGAAATGACCACTGCTGTAGTGTATGGTGGACTCTTTGAATGTGTATCTGTGCATTTTCGTCTGGCCCTTAACACTGCGCTCCCAGATATTGTAGACATCAAGCCTGCCAACATGGAGGAACTGACGGAAGTCATCACGGCTGCAGAGTGCCATCCACACCAATGTAATGTATTTGTGTACAGCAGTAGCAAAGGCACCATCCGTCTATGTGACATGCGGGCGGCTGCACTCTGTGACAGGCACTCAAAGTGTAAGTATGTCCCAATGTGTACATTTAGGACCCAGATGAAGGGTTTTGAAAAATATTTGTACTGTTACTGGATTTTGATGAAAGCTTTGTCAAATACCAAATGAAAAAAAAGTAAAAGTTATGTTACCTTATCTTAATAGTAAAATTCTAAATATATAAGTTGCTTTGGAATTTTGAAATAGTATTCTTGAGGGTGTACTTTTTTTTCGGTTTTTGTGGCATATTAACATTTTAGTGCCATGAAGTAATGCCCCTTTTCCCTCTATTTTATTCCATCAAACCGCAGTCTTTGAGGAGCCTGAGGACCCGAGCAGCCGGTCCTTCTTCTCGGAGATCATCTCCTCCATCTCGGACGTCAAGTTCAGCCACAGCGGACGCTACATGATGACCCGGGACTACCTCTCTGTCAAAGTGTGGGACCTGAACATGGAGAACCGGCCCGTGGAGACGTATCAGGTGTGCCTTCATGTGTTTTGACCGTTGGCGTGGAGAGGCCCGGGGCAGTATGGAGAGAGCTAGGCTGATCTAGATGGGACACGATGTAGGTCATCGTAGTGCACTGTATCATGTTTAATATATCGCCTACTTGTTAACAACTTGTTGCAGGGTCTGTCTGCAACAAGTAGAAGGCAAGTGTATCGAAATAATTATTGCACCTTTTAAACAGCATGAGCAATTGTGCTATGTGTTAGTTGAACATAGTTGATCAGTTGAAGGAAGTAATGTTGTTTTTGTTTCAGGTTCATGAATACCTTCGCAGTAAACTGTGCTCCTTGTATGAAAACGACTGCATCTTTGACAAATTTGAGTGCTGCTGGAATGGCAGTGACAGGTAACATACAACTTTCTATAGCTTTTTGTATTACATCCTGTCTGATCCATTGTCTCATTGATTGAATTTTCTTTCATGTTTGAGTTGCTTTTAACAGCCAGGCATTTATGTGTGTAAAGTGTAAATAACAACTCACTGTCTCACTCTTTCATAACACTCACTCTTTAGTTGTTTTTCGAGACCCCTTCATCATTCTGACCGTACTCTTGGATGTTTGGATTCCTCTGTGTTTGACACCAGGCTTTTGTGTCGAGTGTAAACAAAGACTCTCTGGTTCTCTCTCTCTCTCTCTCTCTCTCTCTTCTCTCTCAGTGCCATCATGACCGGGTCGTACAACAACTTCTTCCGAATGTTCGACCGCAACACCCGACGGGACATCACGCTGGAGGCGTCCCGGGAGAGCAGCAAACCACGAGCCACGCTGAAGCCCCGCAAGGTGTCCACCGGGGGCAAGCGGAAGAAGGACGAGATCAGCGTGGACAGCCTGGACTTCAACAAGAAGATACTCCACACGGCCTGGCACCCCAAAGAAAATGTGATCGCCGTGGCGGCCACTAACAACCTGTACATTTTCCAGGACAAAATCAACTAGGAGACAATAAGAAGAAGAAGATTTAAAAAATTAATTTGCGGAGGGGGTGGGGGGCTCCAGAGGATAGGGCTTTTACTTGTACCGTTGTAGTCAAGCCTACTACTTGTCTATCTGTATAAGAAGCAACGGCCCCTGGTTGGCCTGCTGGGGAAGAATTCGAAAGCACGTCTCCTTTTCTTTCTTTTCTTGCCACAGGAGGTTCATAGGCCAGCTCCATAGGCCTGTTTTTATTTTTTAAAAGTCTGAGCTTAGGTTGTTTTTTGCCTCTGACACCAGGGCTGATCGACATGCCCCATCCTCCCCAACCACCCCCTGACCCAGTAATTCCAATGTGGGTCTGATTGACAGACTGGCACTCCCCCTCCCCCGCCTCCTCTCTCCCTGCCCCCTCCCCAGAGGTGACCCTCTCGAACGCATTGGTGTTTGTGTTGACATTTAAAAAGCCTTCATTTCATTTGCTCGAACGAACTCCTCGGAAAAGCCCCCCTCCCCCAAAAAACGAGTTGACGTCTTGTCAAAGTTTTAACACCGTTGCAAAAGAGTTCGGGGCCCATCTCACACATGGACTGCTGGCCGGTAGGCCTAACTGTAACATTCCCCCATTGGTCGTGTATTCAGGCCAAAACTACTGGTGGCAGATGGTCATTGCCAAGTGGGAAGTGGACATTTCTGTTCTCCCCCCTCCTCCTTTTTCCTCCTCCTCCTCTTACTTTATCCCAGTCAATATGGTGACATAATTTCACTGACTGTATCTACTCGAGTACACCTTGTCATCCACATAATAAAATAAACTAAAACTAAAAGATGTGTTTTTAAATCTACAAGTATGTATTAAACATGTTGTTCTTTATTGCTTTGCATGTTTTTATGTTGTAGAGAGGTTGGAAAAAATGTCCAGTCACACCACTGTCTTTTATTTTAATTTAATTTTTTTTAGCAGATCTCAAAAGCGTAAGGAGAAAAAAATAATATCTGTTTTGCGGCTCTAATTCAGAACCACTGTCGGAGACGGCCAATCATGTGTTTGTGTCCAGACATTTTTTTTCTCAAGTTGTTTTAAGATGACGGCGAGAGGCTGAAAGGCAGTAGATGGGCAAAGGGAATCCACAGCCTTAATACTTATCTCCTATCAGTGACCGCTACTACTTTGCGTCCCAGTCGTTTTCTTTTTTACAAACCTCATGTGCATTATTTTGGAATCCTGTTTTATAGTTCTGTCCTCATATACAGCTGCTATGCGTGGCCGTCTATGAAAACACACATAAAGAGGGGAAAACTGCACACATTGCCGTTGTAATAAAGAGTGCCTCCATCTCACGTTAAGTAGGACACTTAGACTGGCTTCCTTCACGTGCTCTTATTCATTTTGTTAGGGATGTCACTCGAATTTGAACTGCATATTAAAAATGTGGCTCTTCTCTCTCTAGTTGTGAATGCAAAAATGAAGATTGACTACACGGATCATAAAATGACATTAAAGCGAACATAACGATGCATTGTCTTTGTCCATTGATTCCTAACATGGTGACAATGTATTCACTTGTTTCATTATTTTGACCAAAGTTAAATAAAAATCTTATTGTGTTAATCTGCATGTAGTCCAGAACCTCTTTGATAGGATAGTCGCTTTCTCTTGTTTATAAGAACAGATGTACTTGATTAAACCAGACAGGAAATTCTAATCGTTGATACTTCTGTATTTAGGAAGTGAATCCTCTTCAACATTTACCTTTTTTATTTTTGCCTTGAGTAAGAGCTTGAAAACAAAGGTCCATTTAAAGCTTATTGAAGACACAATCACAGTTCAATATACAAAGTCTGCTTACATTTTGCCTGCATTGTAAATTTTACATGAGAATCATTTATAATTATTTATAATAACCATTCTTAAAAGAAGCATATTGATCCCATAGACAATAGAGCAAAACATGATAAATGCAACAAAAAACAGATCACTCTGAAGCAACCATCATCTTTTCCCCCCCCACTATAACAGGAACTGACAGCTTTACATGTCAGTTCCTATTCGTGCACATTTGAGGGAGCAGGAAATAGCAAAAAGGTCATTGCCAGACCTTGGGTTTTGGAGTTATAGCGAGTGGCCATTGTGTGTGTGGGGACATATTCATGAATACGACAATGAGATTTAGCAATGACTGGGGCTTGGGACCTCACCCTTAACCGTTGAGCATTGAGGAATCGGCCAAACCCAAGCGTGACACACAGCTGTCTCTTCTCCTCCTTGTTTCTTGCTTTGTTTGTAGTTTTTGAGGCATGCCTAGTTGCGCAATCCAACCCGGCATGACCGAAGTTGTCGCAAGCTTAAAACAGCGACATAATCAGTAGGTGTTATGTGAGGTCAAACGCTTCCCGATGTAGATCCTGGACAAATAGAAAAAAAGGCAAACAAAATAAGTCACGATTTTGCCGACGAGAGCTCGTACAATTCAAAGGGTATCCTAACCATCCTAACCTGTCGGCATCCTAGAGCAAGTGATCTCATGTATCTGAAATCACTGTACACCACTTTGTATTCAAGTGTCTTATAAATCACCATATAAAAGTATTATTAATATTATTCTATTCATATTATTACTACTACTATGCAGTGCTTACCCCAGGCCAATGGCCAGTATGTGTGAGACGATGAGCGAGGGCAAGAAGAGCTTCAGGAAGTCAGGGGAGAGGACCCCCCCGCTCTTCATCACCCGGGTGTTCCTGATGCTGAGGGAGGAGGCCGAGCGTCGCGGGGGATGCTTCAGCAGGAACTCCCTGCCGAGAGACGCATCAATTATGGATTAATAACGCGCCAGAGGTGCCTCACTAATGGCATCGCATCCGCATCACATCCACACCCCCTGCCGGGCCCAGGCTCCACGCCTCATAATATGATTAGAGGGGAGCCGACCTCCCAACACCCATTGTAGAACCAACACCACTTGTAGATTGGTTTGTATTGTAGAGGAATCCCTCTCTCGATTAAACACATGCTATTGCCTGCATAATATTATATAATTGGCTGTGATGGTTTGACCGGTGACCTGCTGATTAAGCATTGATGTGACACACCCGTCCTCCGTTTGTTGAAACTGGGTTTAAAGGGCGTTTCCTTGGGCCCAACCCCAGAAAGAAAATAACCTGAAAGCCTGAAAGGCAAGGTTAGCAGGATGGTTCTTCTTTGAAGGTGGTGTCGATTTAAAAGTATTTAAGTGTAATTGGTGAGAAACACCATCGCCCTCTGTCTGCCATTATTGAATGAAGTGCTCTATGAGAATATTTGTTTTTGTTGCCAACCCCTGCTTCTGTTTAATGAGACAAGCAATGGTACGGCTAATTTCTAACCAGTCAGGGCCATTCTTCCTTAAATGGATTATAACAATTTTTTATGAATTCAGGTTGAGGTTTAAGAAGATGTTTACATGAGAAATTTTTGTTACATTTTTTGTAGCTACTCCCATTTTCATTGTAGGCTTCTATTGTCCTCAGCCTCACTTGTCGATCACTTTTGATAAAGGCATCCTCTGCTAAATGACAAACTGTAATGACCGTATATATCAAGTCTTCTGGATGATACTATTGTAGATGTTATGAAAGCAAGTGCATTGCTTTTCAATTATTTTGTTTGTGGTGATGGTGCATTGATGTAACTTGACGGATGCGGGTAGGTGCAGACCTACATTACGGTCAACCTACTTGGGTGGGTTGTTCTCGGGTCTGCTAGACCAATCCCAGATCCAGTCTGCGTTTCTGACCATCAGGTTCTCCACTTCACGTCTCCTTTCTTGGAAGTCTTCTTCTGACTGCAGAAATCAATAATACCTTTAATGGATATATCATTTGTTGTGACACAACAGATGTTATCATGACGTGGAAATGTTATATTATATACATAATGATTGCACTTAACCAAACACCGCAGAGTAATCTACTGGGTGACTGAAGATAATAAATATTTCATATATTCCATATTCAATCGATTTTTATGGATTTTACCTGTGAGCTGTTTGCCTCTGATCCCTTACAAAGTAGCAGGGGAGTCTGTGATCGGAGTGGGCTGTTTTGATGAAAGCACAGAAAGTTTCATGTTTAAAGTTACTTGTCTTATGTGCCTTAGAGAACAAGAAGTGTAGGCCTACATATTATACTTTGTTATCATTATATATTATATTATTACATTTATATATATATATATAAAATCACATGCACACTGTTTTAGGTCTCTGATAATAAACCAATACAAGATACAAAGATAACAATAAATAAGTAATAAATGTGAATAGTGCAACCATGATGATGTGAATGGTAAAATATTACTTGACTGAGAAGCTTCGGCATTAATTTATAATAGGGGAGGGTGAAATCAAAGGTGTGCATTTGCCATCCACACAAACCTGTTACAATGAGAGCTTCCCTTTGAGCTGTTTTTGGCCGACTCATGTTGTGCTTCCAGAAGCATGTTCTCTACGTCAGCCTCCAGGCCTGAGGATGGGCTCTGCTCCCCCTGGTCGTCCTGGGAACCCGTCGTGAGGGAGCTAGAACCACTGAAGTGTAGCTCTACCCAAGAACCTGGGAGACGAAAGGGTTCAGATTAGCACGTTAAAACGATGCGTCTATAATGCTGTTGACGGTTGTAAAAACATCATAACGGTGATAGTCTGTACAAGTTATCGCGAATTTGAGATATCAGAGCTCATTGATAACACGAGGTGAATCAATCGAGTTGGTTGGTAGACTGAGATAGCTGTTAGCTTGCTAAAATACATGATTGATATGATTTCTGTGGTTCAAATCCCCCTTGTCTATTTTGCAGTGTGTGCATGAATCGGCTGTTTCCCATATTGTTCACAATGTTCTTCCCTTGCCACAACTTATGAATCTCCTACCTTGTAACTCCTCCGAGGAAATGTCCTTCGAAACCGACATATTGTACGCTAGTCTCCGGTCGAGAATCAACACAATTTAAACCGAATACATGTACGAATACCACGTCCACGTAGTAGAATAAAACAGAAGCTCCACGAACCACGACAATAACAATGACGCAATGTTCTGTTTACCATGATTGTGATTGGCTTGTGAATGAGGGCACGTACAGCACGCATGCGGGGCCTCTTATCCTATCCTGACCCCCATTCATAGTCCACCCTCTTTAGGGGAAGTGACTCTAACATGATGTACACAAACATCAAGTACAACTAGAAAATGTAATCCCACGCATAAGTGATTACTGTGCATAGAAATTCCTGTGATCTTTATTATCTTTTTGCATGTCACTTTGGATAAAGGCATCTGCTAAGAACCATAACCATATTTCAGTTAAATTCAGCTGAGGGTTGTATAGCCAATGTAAAGATTGATAGTTAAGTGTGGATGAGTTGAGTTATGGTCGGACAGAAATCCGACACTGAACATAGAAACCATCAACTTCAGTCTCTTGTCTTCTCTTAATTTCACAACCTTTGAACAATTATCTCTTTTCTGTGGATAAGATGAGGGAGGTAGTTAGATATGCTTCTTAAAATGTAAATCACAGTAAATACTAGAAAATGCATTTCCTGCAGAAAATGTGAGTGCTGTAGTGCAAAGTGAGGTTGAAAATATGTTTTAATAAATCCATATAGATTAAGATATAAAGAAACATTAAATGGCTTAAATTAAGTGAAGGTATTTGAACATTTGAGTTCAAAAGTCTAAATGGAGTAAACATGCACACCATTTAAAAAAAATTAAATGGTTGGAAACAAATAAAGTGACAGCTGAATGAAAAGGGCAAAATTGCTAAAAATGCAGAAATGTAAAATGAATTGAACTGAAGAATCTGAAAGGTCAAATGTATTCAGGCATGCAAACTGGTTTGGGGTGAAAAAGGTGAGAAAAAAATGATAAAAAAAAATATATATAAAAAAAATTATCTAAAAAAAAATTTAATTTTTTTTTTAATTGACCTGCGAGCATGTTTTTTTTTTTGGACCTGCGCGCATGTTTTTATTTGGACCTGCGCACTTGTTTTTTTTTTTACCTGCGCACGCATGTTTAAAAAAAAAAAACATGCGCATGCAGGTAAAAAAAAAAACATGCACGCGCACGGGTGGGACGATCAGTACTTCCCCACATAAAGAGCTTAGTTCTGATTGGATCGCTTCCCAATTCGTCCCGCTTACATTTTCGTCTCGTTTTTATTCGTTAACGAAAGTGTCAAAAGATTTCGTTGTGGTTTTTGTCATCCTAAATTGATTTTTATTTAGTTATCATCTCGTTTTCGTCAGACTGTAGACCCCCCCCCCACCCCCACCCCCAATGTTTTCTCAATGGATCTCCACGAATTACACAGGTGGCCAATTTTGTTTTAAAAATGACGAATTTCGCCGAAAGGTGACTAGTTTGCATGCCTATGTATTGCCCTGCACTGCTGACAATCGGAAAGGTCAAATGTATTGCAGTGCACTGCTGAAAAACCTGGAAGCTGAAATCTGTCGAAAACTGACTGACGCTGAATTGCATTACCTCAAGAAGCAAAGTGCTGAAATACATTGTTACAAAAGCTGGAAGCTAAACTGTAATAGCCTACTGTCAAAGCTGGAAGATAGTAGTAGTAGTGGTACTAGCTGTAGTAGTAGTAGTAGTAGTAATGGTAGTAGTAGTAGTGTTAGTAGGCCTACTAGTAGTAGTAGTAGTAGTAGTAGTAGTAGTAGTAGTAGTAGTAGTAGTAGTAGCTGCACAAACGATATGCCATATGAAAGGTATGGTATTGATTGATTTTAGTAGATTGATTTTTGTTTGTAGAAAGAATTATAATATTCCCACCAGTTCTTTTTAAAACTAGCCGAAATTGAATGTACTTGCCTAATGCTAATTTTTCCAGCCTAAATTAAAAGTAGTCAAATTGGGCGGGAAAAAACGCCCAATCTGGTCCTGCTCCTCCCTCAGCGTAAATCTGTTTCTCAATACCAAGTACGCAGACTACGTACTCGCGGACTTGGAAGTACGTACTTGGCAAGTCCGGACTTTCAAGTACAGACTTCCGAGAACGCGAGTACGCACCTGCAATTGGAACAGCAGCGGACTCTCTAGTTTCTCAATACCAAGTACGCGGAATACATACTCGCGGACTTGGAAGTAGTACTTGGCAAGTCCGGACTTTCAAGTACAGACTTCCGAGAACGCGAGTACGCACCTGCAGCGGACTCGATGATGCATTCTGGGATATTTAACGGTCCCAAGTCCACACGAGTCACCTCCGATGCATCCTCGGTAGAACGGCCTCATCGAGAACGCATCGAGGACACTTCCGGGTTTTACGACAGTACTCGCGTTCTCGCGTACTTGGAATTCAATAATGAAACTGATTGCTCATTGTGCAACAGGTGTGCAGCCTCACCCAGCCCAAGAGTCCAATCAGACTGGGCCAGGTGAGGCTTAAACCAGCCATCATCCACACACACTCCCAAAAATGCATTTTAATTTTTACCAGGACATTTTGTGGGGAACTCCAGTTAAGGTTTGAAACCGTATACAAACGTTTCAAATAGGGGTGAATTAGAGGAGAAAGATAACAGGGGAGTATTTGTTAGAGCTATGGGAGCATCTGCCTCAGCTTATAAATTATAGTTTTATTAGGTACGGTGTCACACATATAAAAGCTGACAGGTTGAAATTAGCTCTAGTGTTGGCCATACATTATTAATTGTGGAACAATAATAGCTTTATATAGCCTATTTCTTGGTGATTTGTGTAAATCATGTTTTAAGAGCCAAGCTATGGCTGTATTAAACATGGCATGTTACAAAACCCTAATTGCAGGAAAAGTGATAATGGACACCCATAATAAAGCAGATGGGTGTTCTGTGTCCGTTTTTTTGTGTGTTGCCTGTATTCCATTTCCCATGATATATTTCTCCTGAGACTGCCTTTACTAAAATGTTCCTGACAAATAAGCTAATCATAGCAACCATACAATAATGAAAGAATAACTGGGAGATCTGAACTGGATATAGTATTTATATATTGGAATGCCACCATGTATATCTGGTTGACACACAAGGCACAATTCATAAACTGTAGCTTGCCTGTTTTTATTGTAGGCCATTTGAGCACAGAGTTAGTAACTCCCCCTAGCGTCTCCCAACCATAAACTGATCCAACCCATTATTTCCTCCTCGAAGACCACCAAACTCTCGCGATGGCTCAAGCACATTACCTGAACGCTGTTTCGGTTGATAAGCAGGCCGAGTTGTTGTTTGTTCCCGAGTCAATCGGTTTCGGTAATATCGCAATAAATAGCTTAATGTTGGCTATATTCACAACATAAAACAACAAGAATACAGAGGTAAGATCACAGCTGCGTCATTTTAGTTTTTAAAGTGCCTCGATTTGTATGTTTTCGATAGTTATGTCATCGCTTTAATGGGACATTAGCTTGAAGTAGCTAACACATTGCTAATCTAGGCCTTTGCCACACCGCCGATCTCTCTAATACTAAGAAAGAAATATGTATTGTGTACTCAATGGTTATTTTCTTGTCATATAAACATCAAATCCATATTCCAATTTGACACGCACTCACTTATTCCTTTATTCACCGAATTCATCGATGCTAACCAAGTGTTAGCCCAGTGCTAACCTTTGTGATGTTTGGCATAGTGTGTTCTCAACTAACTGTTTTTGTGTTTTCCCTCTGTGAAGATGTCAGACGACCTGGTGAAACAGCTAAGCAGCTACAAGGCCCAACTACAGCAGGTGGAAGCTGCCTTGTCCACCGACGAGGACAATGAAGATCTTCTCAAACTACAGAAAGATTTACAGGTGCTTGTTGTAGGCCCAAATTAATCATAAGATCTACTGGATTATTAATGCACTTTGTTTTTTAATGCAATTTTGTTTCTATGTAGTACAAAAACAAACTAAACTGTTTCATTCACTTGACATTTCATTAATTTCTATATGTATAATATCCGGGTCATATTCTAACTTCTGGACTTCATTCCTTTTATATTTCTAGGAAGTCATTGAGTTGACAAAGGACTTGCTTGCAGCTCAGCCGGTTGACAGCACGTCCAGTACCAACAGCTCCGATGCAGCTCCACTGAAACACAACTGGAAGGTTGGCGATGGCTGTATGGCTGTGTGGAGCCAGGACGGACAGTGAGTGTCAGCTGCTCTCCTCTCTCTGTAGCCTGTGTGGGAATCATCAGACTAGTTCTAGGTGTTTACCTTAACACTTGAAAGCTATGGGAATATTAAGGGGGAGGCTGGTTGGCAATGAATCATTTATTGTTCCTCTCATTAATTATTCTCTGTGATGCATTAATGATGATTCATCATCACTAAAAGGCTTACATTTTCAAAAACAGCCACATATTGCATTTATTTTATAATAGCTCAAATGTCTTAATAGATTACTAAGCACATATTGAGTACTTAAAATTAGCAGGCATCAAATATTCTAATTAAGATGTAATTCAGTGTTAAAACATGCAAAATGGCTTAACAAATACATAAATGCAGAGCTAAATAAACAATTGGGAAATTAATGCTATGACCAACTTGTATGTTATTGTAATTCACTATCACTTTAACATGTTACCATAGTGGATAGTTGGATCACGTGGGACCTGGCAGTCAACTCCTACTCACCTGCTTACAGACGTGATTCTTTGACAGGGTGTACGACGCAGAGATCGAGGAGATAGACGAGGAGAACGGCACGGCGGCCATCACCTTCATCAGCTACGGCAATGCAGAGGTGATCCCCCTGCAGCACCTCAAGCCCCTGGAGGAGGGCAAGCTCCGCGACGAAGACGGCAAGCCCAAGTCAAGGTAAGGTTCATCGGCTCGGTCCCACCTACACCTTCCTGTACCTGTTGTCATAGTTGGGGCCACTGGTAGGCTGAGCACTTTTCATCAGTGGCTCCATTTACTATTTAGTCCTTTAGCTGGGGCTTTTATCCTAAGTGATGCACAGTGCATTTTAGATACAGGTTTTTAAGGAGCAGGTAGACGGGGCATAGGTAGGGTTGGAACCCAGAACCTTTCAGTTCTCCATCCCATCCATTCTGGAGAATTTACCCCACTCTTTTTGTAGTCCAGTAGTGTGTTTATAGATCTGTTGTTTGTAAGAAAGAATGTATACTCCTGAAGCGGTCTTACCTTCTGGTTCGATGCCAACTACATTTATTGTACTGTACTTGTACGGAGTAATGTTGCAAAAGTAGAATAAACTGCAGTTAGCTGTAGTCCCGCAAAATAAAATTATCTCTTTTAGAAGCTTTCTTTTCAACTGCCAGATTGGAAAATTCTGCAGCTGATAGCAATTGTTTCAGTATGTAATGCTCAATATTTTGACTTGTCAAATCTATCAGCCAGTGAACAGTGACCGCAATACCTGCTGTCCTTATCTGATTTGTTGATCACAAACCTTAACGGTGTGATTTAAAAAAAAGAAATGGTCCCATGATGATGGTGCTGGTGATGATGATGATGGTGGTGGTTTCATACCTTGTGAACATAGTTGCTTTTGTCACTCTTGATTCCAGGAAGGAGCAGATAGCAGAACAGAGGGAGTATAAGAAGAAGAAAGCCCAGAAGAAGGTCCTGAGGATGAAAGAGTTGGAGCAGGAAAGGGAGGACCAGAAGTCGAAGTGGCAGCAGTTCAATAATAAAGCTTACTCCAAGAACAAAAAGGGACAGGTGGGTTTTTGGTGTGCGTGTGTGTATATGCGTTGCACTGACTGACTGAATGTATCAACAGCTGAATGTTGTTGAATAAACCATAAATACTAATCAATTTGAACAGTTACATTGTTTTCTAATTTCTAAGCACTGTTTTCCACTACTATGGTGCAACACCATTTACATTTTTCTAACTTTTTTCAAACTATGCAAATCTTTCTTTTTTGAGAATAGATGAAAGAGCACAAGTAGGCATTTTTTGTTTAAAAAAAAAAAAGTTCAAAAAGTAAAATAACTTTTATCAAAGTAATCTTTCAGTTGGTCACATTGTTGTCGGTGTTTGAAGGGTAGTCCCATAGTCCCATTGGATGCTGTTGCTGTCCCACACTATTTACACAATTTGTGCAATGTCATACCTTTTGTGATTTGGGAGCAAAGATGACGGTTTCAGTTTACACTATTGTCGAGTCCTGTCCTATGCTTGCTTGTAGTGATGTCAACACCCCTGAAGCCTTTATCGATTGGATCTCTGAAAGAAAGCCTGCTCATATCTGGCCATAATATAATTGTATTCATTTAACGTCTCAGGATGATATTGACTAATGAAATCTTCTTTTTGTGCCTCACAGGTTAAAAGGAGTATATTTGCATCTCCAGAAAGTGTTGACGGCAAGGTAGGAGTGGGAACGTGTGGTATCGCAGACAAACCGATGACGGTGTACAACGACACATCGAAATTCAACGTCAGACATTTAATGCCCCAGTGACCCGTCGTGTTGTGTAAATAATGTTCATCCAACTATATACTGGCTGGGTCAATGTTTCCATGTGGTCATATGATTTACGTTCCTTGAGTCTTGGAGAATACATTGCTGTACACCATTGCTTGATTTACTGAAGTACTTTTTTATATTATATAGACAGAGAGGGAAAAAGTTTTAAATATTGGACATTTTTTGTAAAGGAAATAATAGATACCTGATTTCACCATATTCACCTGTTGTATGTATGTGGAGACCACTGAAAACCATACATGTGGCTGGGTTTGTGTAACTTATTTAATTGGTTGCTGCCTGTATTAAGAAGTCGATGTTTGTCTGTTGGACATGCCATGACTTTGACGTTTTGTGAGGCCTGCTTTATGATGCAGAATTTTAACAAAACCAACACTTGTTATTTTTTTGTACATCCATTATTAAAAGACAAATTTTTCCTTGCAAAATATTTCTTCTCTTCAATTTGTTTTTGCTCATGGGTAAACTTAGAAACAGGGCAGGTAATGCCACTCATTAGGTATTTCAGAACCACAAGTTGGTTGATTGAGTGAAACCCATGTTTTGACTGATTTAATGGTTAATATTATGCAGAAATGGAAGCAAACCGATCAGTGGAAGAAAAATGATTTGGATAAAAGCAAAAACCCATTTTGGAGTCACTGAAAATATTGTAAACCATTACACCAAACAAACATAGCACTTCTGAACAGCGTTGTGAGTGTGATAGTTTTATTACGATTCCATGGACAGCTGTTAGGAACCATAGCATACAAGCAGGGAAGGGGACCAGCAGTATGTTGTGCAGAAGCCGCCTTAGATTGGCTGATTTGTAGCACACAGGAACATCCTCGGTGTGCTTTCGACGGGCAAGTCTTCTTAGTGCATTTTACAATTTTCCCCCAAATAACACAAAAGGTGGAAAAAGACTTGATAGCAAGGAAATTTGTGCAATTAAGTCAATTAGCCATGTTAAGACACATTTGGTGGTGGTGGTGATCTACATCAGACTCGTTTCACATTAGTGTGTAGATAGTTGGTGGTATACTCAAATGTATTTGGTTTTCTTTGGGTAGAGGAGGTTACCAGTGCAATTGGGTATGTGTATATATATATTTTTTAATTCACGGGTAGTGTCGAAAGGTATATTCCAACGTAATAATACGTTTCGGCTACAATAGAAAAAGATGCGACTGTGAAATGTTCGTGCTCCAGACATCTTTTGAAGACTTGTAAAATCATAGCATAAAACGTACATGAAAAGATTACATTCAAAACACATGCACCATAGCTTTTGTTCATTACAATCATTTTTTTCTCTACCAGTGATTATGTTCTGGTACCATTGTAGCAAATACAAAAAACATTAAATTCAATTTTGGGTTAGGGCAGGTGGTGTGCCAAAACACAGCCAACCGTACAAATTTGGACAACTTATTGCTCGACTCTTGTGCTTCGACAAGTGCAAAGTAGCTTATTACTGTTTAATATAATGGTTTCATGTCTTATACAAATTGGCATGAGATGTAAATCATAATTTAGACAAAAGACCATTGCGTATTTTTTTTTAACAAATGGAGGCTGCCTTGTAGCACTACACATGTAGTGGAATGGTGGCCATCATATTTTGTCCGGTAATAATTAATTCAGCACATAATGAGCAGTAAATTAAACCACAGGGTGCTTTTGTCCTTCCAATTCAAGTGTGTCCAAGTATTGGCTAAATAACAAATTAAATATAGCAAAAATAAATACTACACATAACTATTTGCAAAATAAATTAAATCACATGTCAGCTACCTGTTTGAAGCCCTCCCTCCCCCCAAATCGTCCCACAGAAGGAGGGGAACCTTGGCCCCTAAACCCTCAGGTGGTGTAAGATCTCAAGGCAGAAGTCTCTAGAAAGGTCAATTCTGTTGGAATGCAGATTTTGTAGCCCTTGCCGTTGACTTAGTGACCGACAAGAAGTGCTGTTTGGATATAGTGTCTTGGGTTGGGCCGTATTATTACAAAGCAAACTAGATCTTGTTTGTTTTTTAAATATCTGGTAAGCTTCTAGCTGGTTGTTGGCCGCTGGTATTTAAGTAAGTACATAGGATTATGTTACAGTGTACTGGTTTACTACTGCAAGGATTTGATAAAGGGTATGTACTCCGTGGCTTTGTGTAAGGATTGGTTCGTGCAAGTGGAACGAATGAGACGTAGGGTACTTCCTAGAAACTCAGAAGATTAGATTTTTCTTCTGGGGTTTATATTAAAATAGACTTTATGTATGATTACGTTGACTTGAGTCTTCGTTGTAGTAAATGGCTATGATCAGGACTTGAGGAAATTAGGAAACAAGTTGTAGATAGAATTTAAGTGGATCGAACTCATCGGGAACTCTCGACAGAAGAACCAAACTTGTGAAGATAGTTCTTTCGGTGAAGAGATGGAAGGTTTCAGGCTGGTTTCTCCTCGGGAAGGAGTATATGTACTGTGTGTGACGTGTGTGAAAGCTCTATGAGACAGCAGCAGCTGGAGAGGAATTGATGAGCATGGTTGTGTGTTTTCTTCTTTAAGCAGAGAAGGCCAGTTTTAGACTACAGGTGGAGTATCCTTCGTCGCTGGCCAGGCTCTGCCTGCTGCTTTGGTCGTCCAGGTCACTGCCCCCGTTGAGGCTGATGCTGTCCATCTCGCCCTGGGAGAACTCTGTGCTTTCCACGTCCACTTCGATGTCCTCTGTGTGACACAAGACAAGATACAGGTCAGTAAGGAGCAGGTAGGGGGTTAGGGCATCTTGCCCACGTTAGGCTACGTACATTGGGGTTCAAACCCACAACCTTTCCACTGGTCTCAAAACTCACTCCCTCCCTACCCCTCTCTCTTTCTCTCCCTCTGTCACTCACTCACTTGTCTCTCTTGATAACAATAGATAGAAAGTAGTAAGTGTGATTGGCTGACCTCTATCAGAATCCTCGGAGCGGTCGGAGGAGTCCAACATGGAGCTCAGTGTGTTCATGGACACCCGGTCCCCTGATGGACTGAGGTTGGACAGCTGCCTCTGGAGGTGTCTCTGCTCCCTCTCCAGGTTCTCCAGCTGGTGCTGGCTTCTCCTGTCCGCCTCCTCCAGTTTCTGGAGAGGAGAGGGGGGATGTGTGTGGGGGGGGATGGAGAGTGAGATGTAGGAGAGAGATGGAAAAGGAAGAGAGGGGGTGTGACTGTTAGAGTGGCTCCTAGCCGAAGGTTTCTGGGTTCAACCCTCATTGTCAACAGTATAACCTGTAGGCATCCTTGAGCAGAATGCCTTGACCCCTACCTGCTTCTTAATGACATGTATTCAAAATCCATTTGGATGCCTTTATTTTGCCGTAGTTTATGAGTTAATGGCATGTTTTGTAAACCACTAGGCTAAAACAAGGCCCAAAACAAAACTCTCTGTTTTGTGTGTATAAATCGCATTGTCACAGGAATTCCTCTCAGCAACACAATCATTTGCTGTTAAAGTATTACTCATTGCTAAGTTTACCACGAACACAATGTCTTCTCAGTGCACAAGAAATGGTTGCACAACATGTGGACTAGCAGGCAAGCACGGAGCACTTTCCCACCATTGTGTCTTCAGCACGCTTTCTAGATCACTGGTTCTGCTCCAAGGTTTGTAAGGTTGGTTTTCAACTGCAGACTGAGGGATTAAAATGGCCTCCCGGTCTGAAACATATTTCAATCTTAACAATATAACTAAACCGGGTTTCCATATTGATTGTTCTGCAAGATTATTATAACTCAAAAGAGTTACTGGAAAGAGTACTTTCCAATATTTGTCAAACCACTAAAAAGCTCCTTGCTGTTTCTTCTTGTCCTGTCATTATGTTTGCCATGGCAACTAAATGGATGTTTTTGAGCTCTTGTGTCGTATTTACGTTAGCATACTTTGTAGTGTGCTATCAGTCCTGATTAATTCAAAGGTGGTCTAGCTGTATTTTTTTTTTTGTTACTCTAATTTAGATTTAAACATTTTTGGCCGAAAGACGTAAAAGTGTCTGCTAATATAGTCTTCCTGTAAGTGACTTGATAGCTTTCCATGTACATGCATAAAATGAACAGATGGAGAATAAGCTATATAAAAATGGTATCCTTGTGCTACAACTATCATTTATAATGTCTCCAAGAAGACAGGGTTATTACTCAACCCAGAATTTAGCACCTGGTATGATTAAAGTACCATTGAATCTTATCTTACTACCAACGCGAGTCCATGGTCAAGGTTTAAGAGAGAAGTAGGAGGGACGTTTGCTTGACTTGTACCGACATGTGACATGATGACACAGGTGCCCTAAAATACAAGACAGTGTAGTGACTATGTTGTTCAGCTTCCAGCTAATTCTCAACAGCTACAGCCTAACTAGTAGGCTTCCTAGAACCAAAATGCCCCTAGCTCTCCACCTGCTCCTTTTGATACAAGCATATGCGACATGACTCCAATACTAACTAAGTGTGTGATCCCAGTGTCTTACCTTGATATGCGACTTGGCCTTTTTGAGCAGCCCTAGCGTAGTGTGCCGACTGCAGTCCGGCCCCAGGGGTATGAGGGACTTCAACCTCTCCAGACACAGGCGAAGATGGGCTCGTCTGGTACAGAGGCATAGAAAGACGGAAGGTCAGTGTGGTGTTGACTGCAAACACGGGGAGTTCCTCATGCGTGTCCATTTTTGGTGGCTCATTTCCGAGCACATTGTTTCATTCTGGGACAGAAGCTTGCATCTACTGCGATATTTCTCTAGCTTTTATACGTTTTAAATACTACGAGGAGTGTTGTTTTGGTACTTGCATGTTTTGTCTTATTTCAGTAAAAACACAAAGTATCCCTAGCTCGTTAATAATGAACTAGAATGTAGATCAAAATGTCCTCCCTTCTTGCACTGGCTGCCATTTTGCACTACAAACAACGATCACAGAACGAATGGTCATCTTTAATCTCTTCACATTATACATTATACCTCACATTATACATTCCAATAAACATTGATTGTTGCTGTCTTTTTCCTTGTTAAAAACACAAGGCGCAGTAGCCCATTGGCTAAAAGGAACAGAACCATGAAGCCATTGGATCAACAGTAAGGAGCACTGTTGTCTTGAAACAGCGTGTTCTGATTGGCTGAGCGGAGCTGTAGCCCAGGAACAGTGGTTCTACAGTAACAAAGTCCCGCCTCTCTCTCGGTCTCTCGTTGGCCTTTCTACATATCTATTGAAACATTGATGAGGCGTATAATGTGTTCTCAAATGCTGATTAAATAGACACAATGAGGTAAAAGAAATCTTGGTGGTTACTGTACTATGGGCCTACTATGTTATACATGCTATGCCATACTATACTATACTATGATATAATGCAATGCCATGGCATTCTATACTCCTACTACACTATACTATACAATAAGCCTACTATTCTACTATGCTGTACTATGCCATGCAATACAATACTACTACTATACTATACTACGCCATGCCATACTACCTGTATACCATATTATGCTCGTCATTACTCTTTTATCCAAATGCACCTTACAATACCTGGGTTCACTACACAGTGTTAGCATGGGTGGGCCCAGTGGGAAAATAATTCTTATATAGGTGGTGATACTGTATAAATATTCACCAACACACTTTTAACTGATGGAATCTCATGTAAAGTTAATATTGACATATAAAGCACATTATATGAACTCACCTGTTCTTCTCCAGTTCGTTATGTGCTGATCTGTTGAAAATAAATAAGTATGAATGATTAACCATACAGCTAATCAATGTAATTATATATATTTATGAACAATACATACCAAATTGCTTGTTAGACAGTAAGCAATACATTTAACAGGGCTTAACATACCTATTGTGAATATGGTCCATTTTCTTGTTCTTAAATTTCCGTTGTTTCTGGTGCAGTGAGATTTCCGTTTCAGGGTATGATGATGCATATCCATGTTCACATTCTGGTGGTGGAAATATAAATATTAAAAAATACCCAGTTTAATACATTAATTTACAATGGGTTATCATACAGCCAAATACCACCAATGAGTTGACCGCCCTTCATTCATGTTCCTGATGTATACTTAGAATAGCAATATTTGATAGTAATGATTGTCAAAAGAGAAAGTCATTGGGAAGTGTGTTGAACCCTCTGGTTCAGTAGGCCTTAACTAGGTTTCTCCTACACTAAATATATAATTCTCAAATAATTAAAATTAAAAAACTAAAGCCTGCTTTAAAGCTTAACTCAATAATACCTTCCATGTTGCTATAATAAATGCTTACTAAAAGCCTACAAGTCCCATCGATCATTTAGCGGACCAACCCAGTAACATGCAACGGAGGATGCGTGCGGTTGGCTGCGATTGGTTGTCAAACGCTGGCTACATCATTCCTGCCCAATCAGATCCTCGGGATTGGTTCCATGTGGAAACCATGTGAACAACAGATACAAGGAAGCGCAGTTAACTCTGAAGTGACGTTTGTTGAGCTGCGAACCGAAGCTTTGCTCTAAACAAGTCTCAGTCTATGCTAACTTTGTTATTATACCAATGGAAGGTTGTATGTGTGCACGTTGGCGTATTTCCTTCAACCTGCTATTGAAGCCTAAGCAATTAACTCCACGAATACATTACAGATCATGGTCTAAAATGAGCCATCATGAATAGTAAGCCACAATATGCATTGTGCAGATGCACAGGCCAAAATAAGAGAATCACGCTCATGGCAGGTTGACGAAAGTGAAGGTCCACTTTTTACATAGCGACATGACATCACTGTCCATGTCAGTCTATTATATACTGTTAGTTAAACATGTTGTTTTATTCCATTTTTTTGTAGCCGAGCAATCGATATACAAACAGTCTGCACTCCGACATTATATCGCCATGACTTTTACCTTAAATCGCATAGGCTTTTAGGCAATCGATGCGAGAGCAGGCTGCTATTATAAACGATAGTCTGTCAGGTCAATGAATCTACCCTTGCGTCTCTTTTGTCGCCTTCGCTTCCATTGTTGTCTGCTCGCCTCATTATTATAATCCACAATGCAAAATGTTTACTTACTTCCGTTATTCTTCTCTATATTCTCAATGTAGTGCGCTGCATCGAGCAACACTTGCACGTTTTTCATAAAAGTGTCGATTTTGTCCATTGCGGAACATTTGGAATACAAAACGTCGTTAAAGGCATACTCGGTCATCTCTGTGAAGTCCTGCTGGTCCACGGACGCATCCGACTCCTCCGACAGAGTCTCTTCGGATTTGAGCTCACGTAGCTGTCGCATGAATTTGACCATGTTTTCCTCCTGCTGTTGCAGCTATCCTTGTTGGAGAAATGACCCGACACAAAAAAGTGTTGTGGCCCTCTTCTTAACGCAGCACTGAGCTGATGAGTGGAGGGAAGTAGGCTGCAAGCAGGATGGAATTGCAGTTCTGAGCTCCAGCCGCTTGCCCTACTTGCTGGCTAATCCCTCCCCCCTTAACGCATGCACATTGCATTCATTTTCAGCTGTGAGGAGATCATGCGTAATTACCAATATCGCAGGTTAGTTATTCCAACAACTGGCACGTTATGAAGCTATGGCCATGAATGACTCGCATAGGCTACTTTACGGGAGTTATGCAGACCTTTATGTGGCCAAGAGTGCAACCAATAAAACCAATATGAAACAGGAATCAAATCTAGTTTCACAATGATTATTTATTCATGTATTTATTTATTTATTCACTTACTTGTACCAGTGAACCCACCAGGGTGGTCTAATGGCAGCATCCTTTATTGTTAACATCAAACAACCGTATCCTCAAACTGGTGTTGACCCGTTTATACAATTATGGCTTGAGTATCTATAGAATACTACATTATTTTAGAATCTGTGTGTGTGTGTGTGTGTGTGTGTGTGTGTGTGTGTGTGTGTGTGTGTGTGTGTGTGTGTGTGTGTGTGTGTGTGTGTGTGTGTGTGTGTGTGTGTGCGCGCGCGTGCGTGCGTGCATGCGTGCGTGCTGGTTTGCATGTGTGTGCGTGTGTATGAGCACGGCTCAGCGTGCATTTTCTAGTGAGATATATATATATATATATATATATATAGCGTGCATTTTCTAGTGAGCTATATATATATATATATTTTCTAGTGAGCTATATATATATTTTTTTTTTCTAGTGAGCTATATATATATATATATATATATATATATATATATATATAGCTCACTAGAAAATGCACGCTGAGCCGTATATATATATATATATATATATATATATATATATATATATATATATATATATATATAGCTCACCAGAAAATGCACGCTATATATATATATATATATATATATATATAAATTATTCAATGACATAAAACTACTCATGTACACGTCCTTTTGCGGTTTTTACATTTGTTTAATAAATTCATATAGGGCACTGTGCACTGTGTATCGACTAGCAACTATCATTATAGTTATAACCAATCGACCAGACAGTTGGAGATCATTTTGTGAACCATTTTGTAGCAACAAAAAAACCAACACCAATCCATTTGGTCACACTGCTCCTTCAAAGCAGCCAACGTTAGAAGCACCACAGCCATGAAAACCTCTACCCTTCAAACTGGGTTTAGTTCAGTTCCATGGCGGGATGCTCCATTATGACTTCTACGCCTTTCACTGATTAAGAAGTCATTTCTATTCCCTCCTCCTCCTCCCCTCCCCTCCTGCTCCCCTCCCCTCCTCTCCTCTTCTGACAGAACAAGAGAGAGAGAGGGGGGGTGGACAAGGGCACATGGCCTGGGTTAAAGGGGGGGCGGCCATGCATGCGAGACCTCTGTGTGTGTGTGTGTGTGTGTGTGTGTGTGTGTGTGTGTGTGTGTGTGTGTGTGTGTGTGTGTGTGTGCGCGTGTGCTAGTGTGCGAGTGTATGTGTCCATCTGCACAAAGGGTGCAGATGGTCGGCCCGCTGCAGATGTGTGCCGGCTCCGCAACGGACGCCGGCGGTAAGGGGGGGGGGGGGGGGGGGGGGGGGGGGGGGGGTCACCCCCGTCCCTCTCCCCCCCCTATAGTTTCAGTTGCCTAGCGAGACACACACATACAGACTCCCACACACACACACACACACACACTAACAGTAGAGTCAGTGATATGAATGTATGTACACTGAATGTGAACGTACACTTGCCCACACACACACACACACACACACGCACATGTACACTTGCCCACACACACACACACACACACACACATACAAACAGTAGAGTCAGTGATGTAAATGTACGCACACACGTACCCATGCACATACACACATGTACCCTTACACATACACACACACACACACACACACACACACACACACACACACACACACACACACATACAGTAGAGTCAGTGATATAAATGTACACACACACGTACCCATGCACATACACACACACACACACACACACACACACACATACATACATACAGTAGAGTCAGTGATATGAATGTATGTACACTGAATGTGAATGTACACTTGCCCACACATACACACACACACACACACACGCACATGTATACTTGCACATACATACACACACATACATACATACACACACACACACACACACACATACATACAGTAGAGTCAGTGATATAAATGTACACACACACGTACCCATGCACATACACACATGTACACTTGCACATACACACACACACACACACACACACACACACACACACACCAAACATACAGAGACCATAGTAAGAAAACACTGAATGAAGTAAGAATATACAATAATATATTATTCTATATAATAATATATTATTATAATAAAAATGCTAAAAGGCCATATCCTCTATTCAACCATGTACTTTGTAAACAGCAGCTTAGTGTCTCTCTCACTTATCATGTTTATCATCAATATAAATGATAACAAAGTAACAGGGACAGGGATATGTTAGATATCTCTGGCTTTAACCAAACGGGAGAAACTTTCAGTTGGTGCAGGTCTGTGCTGTAGGTTGGTGTGTAGGCTAACCGTGGTGTGTATGCGGAGAAGCTGTGCTGTAGGTTGGTGTGTAGGCTAACCTTGGTGTTTAAGCAGAGCAGCTCACTGTGCTGCTTGTGTGAAGGCTACGCTTGGTGTGTATGCAGAGTGCAGCAGCGAGCTGTACATGGTGGAGAATGTGACCCCATCGCTAGTAATCTGAAAAGCTTCTGGATTACAGCACTGGCCTTGGTGTCATAGGGCAGGCAAAGTCACACCGTGTGTGTGTCCATCTATCTTTGTTGTATACTGGTGCTACTATCTATCTTTTAAGCGAACCAAATTAAGAAAGTTGTTCATTTTATCAATTGACTATATATATATATAAACATATGCACATCTCTTGGCTTAGAGGAGGCATCCCACAGCAGCGTGTGTGCTGCCTCATTGTTTCAACACAATGGCTGCACTTTGGCCCTTAGGATCACAGACAGACCCCCCACCCCACCCCCACTGTCACCTGCTCCTCGGGGAAAGCCCTCCACTCGTTAACCCAGCCGGGAGACGATGAGAGGGGCTGGGGGATAATCTGGTGGTCTGATGCACAATGTGCTGCAAGGCAGTGTTAGGATAACAACTCAGGCTCCGGCACCTGTCCTTACTGATTGTTCTGCTCATGTGTTTACGTTGCAGTAAAGAGGGAGAGGGGTTCTTTTCTCTTCTACTTATTTTTTATTCCAACCGCTTCCTCGTCTGTGTCTCATATTTTGCCTTTGATTTCTGTCTTTCCATTTGGTTCTGTCTGCGAACGGCTGTGTTATTTTGAGGTGGCCAGTGTTTTTGACAGTGTTTCAGGGTGTTTGAATCCCAGGTGAATGGTTTTGTGTTTGAGTCCCAATGTCCTGTTCTATCCTGTAGCCTTCAGCAAGATGACCCCCTTGACCCTATACTTGCTTGCCTACAAACATCGTACATTAAAAGTAAATACATTTCTGTACGTGTTGCTTATCACAATGCATGAAGTGCAGTTGGTTGGTTGAGGCCCCCTTTGAAACACATGATTACTAACTAGTGGATATCTTTAGCCAGGGGGCAGGGGTGGGTCTTGGGAAGGTATGGGTCCTGCCACTCCCCCCCAGCTAGCTGGAGGAACACCTGTTGGCGACACCAAATCCCCCCTTTGTCTCCGTAGACCCTCTCGGTGGGGTAACCATGGGGACCATTCATACTGCAGCAACCGCCTGATTATACAGCCACGTGTGCACACACACACACACACACACACCCCACAATTATCAGTGAAAGGGTTTGGGGAGGGGCCACAGCCATTACGTTTGCTTTGTTTTAGAGTGAAAAGCTTTTATTCATCTCTAGGGTGCCATGGTGTCTTTAATAGGGAGCGTTGTTGACCTTTGACCTGCGTACGGGTTTAAAGGAGACAAAAAAACTTGCTGAACAAATGTATGAAATGTGAGGAATGTATTTATTTCAGAGGGCAATCATGATATCCTACTGGCTTCTCAATGAAATGTATTTGAACTCATGGCAAGTCAATTTATCCAAGTGTCTATCCAAGAGAAAACCCAGAGGTGTTTATTGTAGTACACAAAACACAAGCATTAGACAACCACTGCCATAAAACAATTATCTTTATCAATATCAGGTACTGTTTATATTTGTTATGAGTTCAAATGTAGAATATACAATGAAAGGCGACATTACAAAAGACATGTCGAAATGCACACGTTTACATTTTTAATGTCATAGCAAATTCCAACGTTGTGACTGTTGCGCTATTTGGTTTACTATTCACAGCAAATCAGTTTCAACCCTTTGGGTCAAAGCAGGTCATTCACATTTTTTGGGCTTGGGATGTTTTCGAAAAAACGTCCTTCCCACAGAATATTGCCATCAACTTGCATTCTGATTTCAAAACGTTTGGAACAAACCAGACATGGTGCCTCCCTTTGACAGTCAAACATTCACATTCATGTCATCTTCTTCATCTTATCTACTCTATTACCCCTTCTCATTGCTATCCAATACATTTTGCTTATACTTTACCTTTCTGTCATATTACATACAAGCAGCAGTCAAGTAAAAAACAAATTTACACATATATGAAAACACGCATAGCTTTTCTGTATTATTAGTGGTTTGTTTGAATTGTTATAGGTATACAATATTAACCAATCAAACAATTAAACTATTTAAAACATATGATAGGATATAAAACAAGCATTTACCATTACACTGTAGTATAAAAAAAAAACAAATAGGCCCAGACACAGGTTATAAATGATCTTCACTTTAAAGTTTAAATATCTACCCACCATCACACTGTATTGACTTAACAGCTACCCCTTAAATGTAGATAATCGGTAGTCGTCGAACATACATAGAACATAAGCCAAAAGACTTTAACTTTGTATAGAATATCCAAAAGGCCATATGTAACTGTAGTGATGATAACATTGACGTCTATTAAGGGTCTAAAGAAGCCAGTTCCATTGGGAAACCACAACATATAGTACTGGATTCAACATGTAAGTGTTCAGATAACCACAACGATCCACTTTCCACACAGTAAGTCACACCAAAGTGAGAAAGTAAAACCACAATATCGTTCAAAACACTGTTTGACAATGCACATTTCAGTTGGCTTATTTTTCTTGGTCCGCTTTCATAAAAGCAAGGAATGTATTGCGACTAAGTATTGAGATCCAATACGAGATTCATCCAGCCCCACCTATCTCATCCATTAGCTTATACATCAACCTTCTCCTTCTTCTTGTTCTTCCTCAGGAACGAGGGAGTGCGGAACTTCTTCTTCTTCTTCTTGTTCTCGCTTTGGGCGTCCCCTATCTTCTCCGCCGTTGTCATGGTGATCTCGACTGTGTCCACCGTGCTCACGCTGAGCTTGGACACCTTGAGGCTCAGCTCCTCCTCCTCGTCTTCATGCCCCAAGTGGTTCCTCCCGTTTGTTACGGCATCTAGGGAGACACAAACAGTTCAATCTACAGTTTGCTTTGTATTTTTGCCAGGATTACATGTCTGCCCATTTGGGCGCCTGTTGCCCTGCTGAGCAGCCCTGGGAAAAAGGGATCCCTCTTCTGTGTTCCCTTCTCAAGGTTTCTTCCCTTCGGGGGTTTGCCCGGTTTTCCCTTTAAGCCCTTTATTAGCCCTTAATGTTTAGGGTTGAAGGGTGTCGTATAATGTGGGGATAAGAAGCCCTTTGAGACTGTAAATATGATTAGGGGCTTTACAAATAGACTGGACTGGAGTTCACCTTGTGATCTGTGGCAGGAATTATCGAGGCTTGAGGATTGATTTAAGCCCCATGAATCAACGTGTTATGGCGGCCTTTTTAAAAAAGGAGAATGAAGGGAGTTCCTTCTCCTGTTCACCACTCAGTGCATATGCACTCATACGCATATGGAAACACGTTAATAGCGACAACACTATGAAAAGCCAGACTATTGTGTCATCACACTTGTTGTACCGTTCTTGGCGGGCGTCATCAGAGGGGAGAGAGAGAGCGAGATGGTGGAGCCGTCGAACGTGGTCATCTCATCAGCGTCCGTGAGGTCGTCCGTATCTGTGGCGAGGGGTGGTTCACTTGTCATCACCCTTAGTGGTCATTCATCGCACAATGTGTTGCTCTAGCAAGTCAGCGCTGTGCAAAAATGTCTTAGTGGTAATGTACATGACAGGTAGTCTGAAAAACACCTATGTTTGAGGATAAATGCGGGGTTGCATCTAAAATGACGACATCATATCGAGAGCAGAATTTGTTTCCAACACTCTACCCTAAGTGTATCAAAGTCCTGTTATTAAATAAGAAGTCTAATTAGGGATAAAAGTGTCAAATGCCAAAGAAATAATTCAGTCTGGCTAAATAAGGGCTAATACTGGAGAGTGTAGGCGGTACTGGAGCTAGTGGTAGTAGTGCTTGGCTGTGCAGTGCTGGTGTGGCTGGAGGTGGTGGGGCTAGTGTAGGTTGAAAAGGGACTAGTGGTATGCCGTATTGGCTAGTGGTGGTGGTAGACGTAGTGCAGGTGGTTGCAGTAGTGTAGGTCATGGTACTATGTAGGAGATAGGTTGGGGTAGCAGTGTAGGTGGTTATATGTAGAAGGTGGGTGGTGGTAGTTGTAGTAGTAGTAATGGTGGCACTATGAAGGATGTGGGCGGTGGAGGTAGGAGGTGTACCTTCGTGACCCTGCTGCCTCCTCTCCACAGTGTTCTTGTACTCCATCAGCTCTTTCTCCGTCAGCCCGCTGAAGGGGTTGGGGGGCAGGGAGCGAGTCAGCTCCTCGTCCTCCACGATGAAGGCCTGGGCCGGACAAAGAGAGGCGTTATCAAAACAAGCATGGAAGGCTGGCATTTAGAACAGGAGTCCCTAATGTGGAGGTGCTGCCAAGCTAACCTAAGTCAACCAGGTTCAATGTTGTTGTTTGAAAAAACAACAACATTGAACCAAGACGTTTTCTTTAGAACACTTTTTTTCCACATTCTTCCATTCGTCCACGAATTGGACCCGGGGACTTTTAAATGCACTATACTGCTTTATAAGTATGCTCAATATTTAAAGCATATAAAACACTCACAGGTCCTTTTATGGTGTCCACTACGATGCCAGCCAGTAACTGAGACTTGGGTCCCGGCGTCATCTGATCGCATCTGTTCTGGTCCCGTATCTACAAAAACATACACACACACTGAACTCACCACGGTCATTGAGCAGACGCTTTGACCCAAAGCGACCAACAGTAAAAATGCATTTGTTACATGCCGTTGAGGAGCAGCTCGGGTTGGTTGCCATCTTGCTCAATGATGTCTACAAGTGTGGACATTGCGGTTCGGACATGGTACCCTTGGGTTTGGCGTTCAAACCCCTAACCACCAGTTTCTATCGTCCTGCCACTCTGAATTAATATAACTTTATGTCTTCCAGCATTGGGCCTCGTGCAGGAGCAAGTGGTGGCTACATGCACTCCGTCAGCTGATAAGGTCTTTCAGTAATGGCCGGGGACTCTGTGATTGATTATGTGTGAAACCCAGAGCAGGGGCCCGAGGGGCTGGTGTTTGTATCAAATCAATATTCATTTTCTTTAGGAATGAGCTTAGCGGTGAGTCTTTTACATAATGGAGGATGCAATGTTGCTACCGTTTGGGAGAGCAACAGTGAGAAACCTAAAGAGCTGGCCAGAGGGCCGGGCCATTTACAGACAGAACGGTTGACTGCATGCTGGTAGCCATAGTTACATTACTGTCAAATCAAGTCAATTTTTTTTGGATGGCCCTTAATCAGAGTTTCAGTCTCAACAGGCCTCACAGGATGAGAGTATAAGACCAAACCTTAAGCCCTCTAAACGCCCAAGGAAAAACCACAGCTCCTCAAACCCACAGTTAAGAAAACTTTAGAAGAAAGGCAGGATTACGTTAGGGTGTTACATCATATTTACATACACTAAATACATTGGATTTTGAACCCCAAACCCTTCAGCAGAGTCAAACACCCTTACTGCCAGGCTACTTTAAAACTATGTCAATTTTTTGGAATATGTGATGGGTGGTGTGAGATGTCAGTTTAAAAAAAACAGTTATCTATTGTCCAACTGACCCTGTTCCTCTTGTCCAGAACATCGGTGGGGTTGGTGTTGAGAGGAACAAACTGGTTGAGATCCTCAATCTTTATCGGGGTGCCCCTGTTAGTGCCTGGCTCAGATGACTGCATCCACTGAAATAGAAAAAACACCAGAGAAAGATGATTGGGGGGGGGGGGGTAAGCACAATCTGTTCAAATGACATCTTTGACAGTTGGACAGATTCTTATCATTGTATTCAATATCTTCCAACGGTAATTTACAAAATGTCCACAGGGGGGCAGTGTTATCAAGGAATAGGAAGGAGTCTGGGGTTATTCAGAATGGCTGAAACATTGGATGCACTTTCAACACGACAACACTAAACTGCCAGTAAGCTTTGCCTGTCGTTATACATTTTTGCATAAACTCAAAATACCAGAAGGCTTCGAAGACCAGTTTATTTTAATTGTCATGGTATTATTTACTAATATTTCATAATATAGTAGACACCGCCATCCAAAGCAACCTACAGCTATTTGTTTATTTTCTGGCCCTGGGAACTGCACAGACAAATGCTATTATACAATATTTACTAACTTGGCAGAAACCTTGTCGCCAAAGTGACACATATAACATTTTGGTAGACTGCTGAAAAAAGATTTAACCTTGTATCAGACTTCTATGGCTACTCTTTCGAGATGTGTTTTCGAGGCATTTACTTTGTGTTTGTAGTAATTCCATCTCCAGCTCTGATTGTACGCTTTGATGGGTGCGTCGGATAAAAGCATCTGCCACTCAATGTCCAGCCTTTCAGTTGTAGCGCGCTCTCTCTCTCTCTCTCTCTCTCTCTCTCTCTCTCTCTCTCTCTCTCTCTCTCTCTCTCTCTCTCTCTCTCTCTCTCTCTCTCTCTCTCTCTCTCTCTCTCTATAAACATATGTGGTAGTGTCGAGCGGTCCTCACGGTGGTCTTGGTGCGGGGGCTGCACTCCCCACTGGCGGAGCGCTCCGGGACGTGGACCTTCAGGTAGCTGTGGGGCGAGGTGAGCCAGCGGGTCCTCTCCTTCTGCTGCTTCTGCGCCAGCAGCTTCATGGGGCTGGCCAGCATCAGGCCGGGGTCGCCGTCGGCAACGCCGCCGCACAGCGCGTCCAGGGACAGGGCCGACACCGTGGCCGGGATCTCCACGTCGTTCTTGGACGGCGGCTTCTCCCGCACGATGGGGTTGCGGTGGGAGTAGCCGGTTCGATACCCCTGGGGGTTCAGAGAGAGAGAGAGAGAGAGAGAGAGAAGCTTTGTTTTAGTGTGCACGTAAAGGCAAAAGGAACACATGTTTCGACCATCTCGGCTTCTACATAGCGGAGAACAATCTAAGCATGAGATCAACACTGGAGTGGCCACAGAAAGGGCCTTAAAGTCACTTTGTTTCTAAAGAACTGAACAACTGCAGTAGATTTGTAGACTGGTCAGTAGCTTTGTTTGGTGTTTCATTAGAAGTAGTGCATAATCGTGGTATTGTCTGAATCGCAGTATTATAGTATTCTTTTATAGTGTTCATTTATTGTATATGTTCCTCTTGTTTTCGCACCGCACGTATTTGCCTGTTTCTCTTCTTCTACCATTGTATGTTGTTGGTATATGTATCGCTGTTGGTTGTCGTTAAGCATCCTTTTGTTTGAAAAGCTGAAATAAGGCTAAAGGCTAAATAAAGCTTTACTTGCTGGTATAACGTTAGAACATTCCAGTCACTCCAGCGAGAGCCACATTCTCAGATGATCTTTCTCTGTGTGCGCACTAGAGCAGTATGTTTGTCGTACGCATGCCATGGTGCTGCGTGGGATTATGTTCTTGAAATAGACAAGTTAATAATAATTGGAAAAACAACATGGACCATTGAGAAAATACACATTGTTCATTTTGCTCGCCTTATGATTAATTATATTGTCAAGTTTCTCATGTTTTTTTTATGTTTTGTGTTAATTCATCGTACAAGCCACCGTAGACTTGTTCATCCCACTGTTTCCCACCGGCCTTCTTGCAGTAATAATTGTGCATAAAGGGGGTGCTGGCGTCCTTTGCTCAGCCCCTGCGTGTGTAGATTTCTGCTTTGTACCGTTTGCATATGAGGTGGGCCGCAAAAGGTCTTGATGACAAGGTAGTGTCATCGCCTAAAGTCAGAGGCTGGGAACCTCTGCACTAGAGGGGCTATAAGGCATGATAAAAGCCCTCTATGTTACATAAATATATCAAACCAGTATGCCCTGTGTTGAGGGAGCGGGGGGGGGGGGGGGGGGGGGGGTTGGGGGGTTAGGGTGGAGGGGCTAGTGGGTGTCACCACCGTCAGTTTTTCAGAGAAAACTGTTAAAAACATACCAGACGGCAAACCAAGTCCAGCCAGAGTGTGTGTGTGTGTGCGTGTGCGTGTGTGCGTGTGCGTGCGTGTGTTCATTCCATACAGTGCTCCATGCCATCTGGAAGTGAGGAGGAAGGAAGGGGTGTGTATGTGTGTGTGTGTGTGTGTGTGAAGGGGTGGGGGGGGGGGAGATATGTGTTCTGATCACAGCTGCAGCCCCCACCACCACCACCACCACCCAACAGACCACAAATAGCTACCACAACCCACTCTCTTTAAACATGTAGTATAAACACACACACACACGCACCACATGTGCACAGACACACATGCAGACACACACACATAGGCACTTGTTAAGAGGATTGAATATGTGCTTCATCATTGGGCACTTGTCATTGGCCGATAGAGACAGCGCAGCGGTTTGATGGATGGATGGAGGTAACCAATAGCGGTCGTAGCAGAGCGGTAAATAAAAGTGCTCCAAAGTACTGAAACTACTCCAGAACTAGGTCAGAAATGGTGTTTCTTTCATGTTCTTTGGTTTAAGGGAGAGTTAAGAAGATGACGCCAATTAATTTCACACATAGCTTGCAGCTATTTTACCCAAACAGCATCTGGCAATAGGACTGACAAGATTTGTACAAAAAAAACGAAAGTATGCATGCACGTCGTTCTCCTTCGGATCCCGCGTTTTTTGGAGTTCTGTAATCAGAAACATCCCAAGGAAGTTGAGGAGGAAGGAGACGGAGGAAACGCCGTGCATCATGGGTAATGCGGTGGGTGCGGAGAGGTCCGAGGTCACTCACCAGGTTGTCCAGCATCCTCATGAGGGACTCAAACTCAGCCTCGCCCACCTTCCACTTGAGCTCGTTGTCAATGGTGACGCCTGCCGCCGCTATGCCCTGCGTCCGCGGCTTCAGCCTATCACAGTCCAGCACCACCAGGTTGGCCACTCCCCCCGAGCACCTCAGCGCTCCGACCTGGAGAGGGACGAGGACGGAAACGGGATCCGATGAAAGACGTCTCGCGGACGGACGTGGCTCGTACGGTTTTGTCTCAGTCAGGGAATATCCCACAGGTTGGCGTGCTGTTTTACTGAAGGGCAGCATGCCGTTTTTGATTCGGGCGTAGGGACGAGGCTGCAGGCAGAGTACCGAAGGCAATCCCATCGGATCTGGGTTCACCTACCCATAGTCAGCTCTGGGTTCACCTACCCATAGTCAGCTCTGGGTTCACCTACCCATAGTCAGCTCTGGGTTCACCTACCCATAGTCAGCTCTGGGTTCACTTACCCATAGTCAGCTCTGGGTTCACCTACCCATAGTCAGCTCTGGGTTCACTTACCCATAGTCAGCTCTGGGTTCACTTACCCATAGTCAGCTCTGGGTTCACTTACCCATAGTCAGGTCAGAGTTCACTTACTCAGTCAGGTCTGGGTTCACTTGGGTTCACCTCCCTGCGCATGTCTGGTTTGTGACATCAACCACCTCTATTTCCTGTTTGTCTTATAGTACGGACAGCAAGAGGTCAGAGGTCGGAGGTGCTAACCCCAAATGGTCAATCTGTGCATGTCCTGTGCAATGCACCGCTACGCGACTATTTTGTGATTTGGCAGATGCTTCTATTAAAAGTGTCTTACGGGGAATTCATTGAAAGCATCATTAAGGCGTAGATAAGGGGATAGGGGCCTCCTGCTCTAGGAGGCCCACAGGGTAGGCTGCAGATGCGGGGGTGTCCAACCCAGTACCTTGCAGCTCGGCCACACCTTAACCACTACACCATCATGCCCCCATAAACGTACATCACGTGTTTCTATATTTGAAGTTTAACAGGACGTTGTAAAAAATGGGCCAAATGGGCCATTATATAGAACTGGCAAATGCCATCTATACGTTTGATGTGTGTGTGTGTGTGTGTGTGTGTGTAAGCATGTGTGTATATATATATATATATATATATATATATACCAGTCAGTGTTATTTCTGAAAAGCAGACCGCTGCTTGTTGGAATAACAGACCGTTGCTATGGATGCAGCTCTTCCACTGTAGAATAGAACAGACTATTTTATTTTAGCAGAAGCAATTGAATCATTTTTTTATACTTTTTTTTGGTTGTATTGTGTCCAAGGATGGATTTCTTTAGTTGTGTAATAAGCGGGATACTATACAGGGTGATTCAAGGGGTTTCATTTTCAATAATGTCCAGCTGGCTTTACATTATACCTTACATCCCTGCATGAGGTGTGAGTGCAGCTGTCTCATTGTTGAAGTGTAGGAGCAAATATGAAAGCAGCTCAGAAAGAGATGCAGTCCAAACAGCAAAAGCCCTTGATGCCCACAGAGCTAACAAAGGAAGGGTCTGAGCAGCATTGGCTCCACCAGGCTATGGAAAGCAGACTCTAGATCACATATTTAACCAAGCTCTGCTCACACACAGACTTAGCATATTGTGCACTTCACTTTCAGCACAGGTGATGCCTTCAAAGACTAAAAATAACCCTGCTGCAGTGCATCGTGTCCTTAAAGTGCTTTCTACAAGTTTAGAGCCAAGAATGGATTTGCATTATGAATATGTTAAAGAATAGAATCGAACATCTGTCCCTTTATCATGTGGCCAATCCACATATAATTACAGTACACAGTACAGTCTACTCAGTTAGGCAAACAAACACAACTGGTACACTTTGATGTCTAGAATTGTTTGGTTTAGTCTATTTGAACATTTGAACAAATAGACCAGGAAACTTTAACACCGTCAGATATAGACACCCTTTTTGCAATACATTTATGTGGGTACTCTGTTCATCAACCTTTCTTTTTGCTTGCTTTGCTTATAAAGCTGGTTAGGCTGGTTTTGAGCTGTTAACCAATGATGTGTCAACCGGAATAAGGAATCATATTAAAATGGATGCCATAATTGTCAAGCAGCAATGCAGACTCAAACTAAACCATGCAGTCATCCATCTTGGGAAAACCTGTGTTTACATGACACTCAAGAAAGTCGACTTATTGGCTTAGTCCAACTATGATTGGATTACTAAGATGCATGTATACACCTTAGTCGAGCTATACTCGAATCGAATTGGGTTACTCATAGTCGAATTAAGCCCCCTAGATAATGCGATTCATCGAGCTAAGCGTGCATGTACGGAGTCGAATTGGATTATGCATTGAATTGCGTTCTGCACATGCTCGAGATCTTTTTCCCGGGGCCGTGAGCCGGAAGTAGAAGGAGACGATAGTCGTGTTGTTGTCGCCGTCGGATAAGGGATAACGAGAAACTACGATTTATTTAAAAAGGTGGCGCAGAAGATGGAGGAAGCCGGTGAATGTAGTTACCCCCTATAAGAATTGTGTCCCGGCCGCGGGAGCGTGCATGGCATGCATTCATTAAAGGTGGAAGCACACGGACACTACATCGATTTCACCCAAGGCTGAATTAAAAGTACATGTTTTTCTAAATGTGGGTCATCAACAAGTTTGTAAAGTAGTAATTACAGGCACATCTGTCAAAATAAATGTTTTTTTCTCCCGACGTGTTTACGATCTTTATTCATTCCTTGCGATGCGGCAGGGAATGCCGTATACGGACGGGCGGCGGAGGGGCTGCTACGGCGGGAGAAAGATGTTTTCAGCAGACAGCTGTCAACTCGGGTCGGGTCGGCGATTTATTTAAAAAGCTGGCGCAGAAGATGGAGGAAGCCGGTGTTGTGCCAATGTAGTTGTGTATCATCATCAACATGCATTCAGTACAGACTACGCTTTGATTTAACCCAAGGCTGAATTAAAAGTCCATGTTTTTCTAAATGTTGCTCATCAACAAGGTTGTAAAATAACTACGATCTTTATTCATTCATTGCGTCGCGGCCGAACTGATGAGGATATTCTCTGATATTATGAATCTTACAGACTGCGTCGGGTTCTCAGACTCTCTGGTACTTCCACAACAAGTAAAGACTCCTAGTCTGGTTTATCTTGCCCATGGGGAAAAGGAATTGGGGGAAATTAACTTTGGCTTTGACTCTCTGAATTCCAGATTGAAACGCGATGTTTCAGCAGACAGCTGTCAGTTCACTTCAGGCCCATATCATTTCTCCAACGCTCCATTGTTCCGACCTCATCTTTCTTGAATGCCGCCTGAGTTTGTTGCTGGTGACGTAAAGAGGTCAACCAGTGGCTCTATTACCACTAGTTGAAATGGGCACAGCGCCACCTATCGTACCGGGGCATGACACGCTTCGGCCAATGAATCGATTTACTTATTTTATACGCGGACAATTGCAGTTGTCCAATTGAGGAGCATAGTCAAACTATGGCTTTAATCGAATTAAGCTGTGCATGTAAACGTACTGCTTGACACAGTTCTGTGTCACAGAATAATGTAAACAAAGGGTTTAGTTGTACCTGAATCTCGCAGGCCTGCTGGGAGTGGTAGACATAGTGGAAGGCCTCCTCGATGGTTTCTCCCAGAGCCACCAGACCATGGTTCCTCAGCACTACCACCTTCAAGGGGAACACTTGGTTACATGAATTACAGTCAATTCTTACATACAATACGCTCCATCTGCCATTATACATGTCTGTTCAAGTCTGCATTTATGGGGGGGGCCATCATTAAGCCAAGACGCCCTAATCCCTACCTGCTCCTTAATGACCAATATCGGACTATTCACTGTATGTGGCCTCGGATGACAGCGTCTACTAAAATAACCCACTTAGAAGTATCCTTAGAGGTGTGTATTAGCAAAAGTCAGATGTGAAATATAACATGGTCATTCTTTACAGTGAATTTCTAATAACAAGGAAAAGGTCCTCTACATACTAAGAAATAAAGCATGAGTAAATAATCATATTAGTTATTACGTAACGATAATAACACATCCAAAACAAGGGCGGTAGCGAAGGTGGCAAATAAAAAGGTGTGAGGCCTACCTTGGCATTTGGACCCAGCGCCTTCTGGAACGCCATCTTCTCATCCCTGCCGTCCAGGTCGCCGTGGTAACTGAAGTAGCTGACGTCGCCCAGCAGCAAAGCCTCCTGAGAGATGGGCAGGAGGCCGCACTTCATGGAGGACACCTGGCGGGACGCCGAGAATTGACTCTTTACTGACGACTCTTTTCTGACGGTGCACACATTCAATGACAACATCCTGTTTGGCTATACTGCTGTTCTCATTTCGCTGTCTCCTGCACATGGGCCAGTAGCCAGAATGTCTGATTGCCAGTCAGAGGTCACACATGCAATAACATGCATTCAACTGGGGGCTTCTCGTTCTAAATATTTTAACTGTGTGCATTGAAGATGAGATTTGGACCCGGATCTATTCATAGCACTATGATGTAACCTACATTATTTGTCTTCTGAAATAAGTGGTGTAAAGGTTTGGGTTTCCTTTAAACCTCTTCAATAACAACAGTACAGGGCCGTCAGAAACGGACACAAATAACGGGCATCATAAAAAAAGGTCAGGACTTCAACTACAGCACCGTCACGCACATGATTAAACTTTAAAACGATGGTCTGTGTATCATCTGCTGTGCGCTATAAAACCTTTACAGCCCTACCTCAAAGGCGTGGATCACACTAATGACAAAGGAAGGGAACATAAAGAGGGTGTGGGGGGGGGGGGCGCGGGGGTCCGGGGATTGCTCTGCCAGATCCCCTCCCCGAGGCGGCCGAGAAGCGCTGCACTGCATCTTGTTTACGTCTCTGTTACAGATCCAACACACACACACACACACACACACTTACAGCGGCTGTGGCGGGGGTGTGTATGTGCACGACGCACTTGACGTCAGGGCGCATGGCGTAAATGGCGGCGTGCGGCGCGAAGCCAAACATGTCCACGCCAAGATCGGTGGAACCGCGCTCGACCACCTCGCCGACAATGTTCACCTTCACCTGAGTGAGGGGGGAACGAGGGGCAGGAGATCAGGTTAGAGGGGGGGGGGGGGTACAGCCAGGGGGTTGACAGAACCTAACCTACTTCCACCTCCATGGTAATAGCAATCTGAAACATTTGGAGCATGACTTGAAATATATACAGTAGGTTACCCCAAAGGTAAACGTTGAGGTAAGGCATTCAGCCATTTACGTTTAGTTTCAAAACAGATACGCTTCAACCCTCAATCTATACCTTTATAGACATCCTACTTACCAGATTGGCTGCAGAGACCTCGGCGAAGGCCAGACCTTGAGGACCCATCAGAATGTGATCCTGCTCTTTGCTGACTCGTATCTTTGGGTTAAACAAAACAACACACAGGCTTTAAAGAGGCTCTGAAGGCATTAACTCTTTCTTTTATTTTCGAAATGAAATGTGTCATCAGTGAAATGGTAAGATATCACATAGACATTTTTGTGTTTACTGACTGTTAATGGGAGTTTTATACATTCCAACTTCTTTTGATTATTGATGAAGCATTACTTTCAGTAGAAAATAAACAGCAATATTCTGACTCCACAAAAGTAGTGGAGTCAGAATAAAGAGTGCAGGCATGGTCCAGATGTACTTGTATACTTAGCACAACCATATAAACCACTTTCTTTTTCTTGTTGTCATTGATTCATCAGAGGGCAGGTGGGGGCTTAAGCATCTTGCTCAAAGCTCCCTACAGGTTAGACTGCGGGGTGCAAACTCAGAACGTTTGGGCTGGGGAAGTCGTCCATTTAAATGCTGGGACCGTTGACTCAGAGGAACTCACGGTGGCATAGGAGCTGGTGAAGCGGGCCCAGCTGAACAGGTCCATCAGCCGGTAGAGGCTGGCTAGCTTGCAGCGGCTCTGCTTCTCTCCCTTCACGAAGGTCGGGGGCTCGGTGGCGTGGAGGTCGTTCACCGGCGCCACCGTCCCGATGCCTGCACCGACACGTTCATACAAACAATCGACAGGGATAAATAATGAACAGGGATATCGTTATTATTTATTCATTTAGCAGGCGCCTCAGATCTATTCAAAGCATGTATGGAGCAGTACGGAGCAGTTCACAGGATTAGGCTGTGAGCATTGGGAGATCAAACCCAGTACCGTTTGACTAGAGTCGTGCACCCTAACACTACCATGCCCTCAATCTGTCTGCCCTTAATACCCTTCTATAGGATACCCTATCTCTGATATAGGATACCTCTATCTCTTCTGGACGTTTACTTTTGAAACTAGTGCCGATCTATTCCACAGTATCCACGGCAACATGCTGTGTGTACAACAAGTGTTGTACACATGAATGCATATCCAATCTAGCTAACACATGCTCCCTTATGTGTTTTCTGGTTACAATACACAGTTACTCTATCAGCGGGACACAAAAGGGTAATTATGAGAATGAGTCCTCCCATTGAATCTGCACACATCACATGGTCCCTATGCCATAAATGGCAAAACCTCAACGTGGCATTTCTCCTCCACTCTTGCAACTAGCTTTGGGCACTTTTATGCCACATTACCAAATAAGGGCAATTTACTAAAAAAAGAAAATCCAGTTGGTTATGGCCACCGAAAAAAATAACCTTTGGTAGAAAACAGTTTGGATGTGGCTCTGCTCCAGCGCCCGGTGTTTACATATTTCGTCAGATCGCTGACGCTTTAATGTTTTTTAAAGCAACACGGAGGAGTGAAACGACGCCGCCATCCGCTGTCGAGCACGAGGGGGAAGTTAACAGAAACATTCTGTATGGAGAATGTGGTCAACAACAACAACTTTTGGGCCCGTTCAGCTGCTGAGTGGTGTGCTGGTCACAAGGCCCTGAGCCTCTCACTTAGCGAACAATAACCATATTCAGACCGGGGAATAAAGTGAAGGAGAGCAAAGATGTGTGTGTCAGTGCAGCAGTGCACAGAGGCCAGAGGAGAAGCGCGTTTCGCAGATCCACACACATTTTGTTAAAAGGACACACACACGCGCACACACACACACACACACACACACACACACAGAAAGACCCATGGACGCGCACACACACACACACACACACACACACACATATAGATGGACGGAAACACACACAAACATTAACACACACACACACAACACACATGTAGACATTAAGGCACAGACACACACACGTACTGCTGGGGGAGGTGAGGGGGCCAGCGCTCCCCGTGGTACTGGCTGTGAGGAGCTCAGCGATGTGTCGTAAGGCCAGCAGGCCTGCTGGGCTGCTTCCCTTGGTAGTCTGGTCCTGGATCAGGCCCTCCAGCTCCTCTTTAAACACCTACAGAGACAGGGACGTTCAGCTCAGACATGTATGATGTACACGGCTCAGATCTGTAGAGTGGGATGATATACCGTCAGTGATCTTTACAGAAATGAAGGAAGACAAGTCATCCAATGGCCTATTCCCAGGAAAAAGTTCGATTAACTCAACTCTATCTCAACCATTACCTCTTTAAAAAAAAAAAAAAAGACATCTTGGGTCTAGGCTGCTTATGTTCTACCTTTTCATACTCCCACCATTTCAAAATGTTGAAGAAAACAATTTCCTGTTGATTAAATATTCTTTATCAACAGGTGACTATGGTCCAATGGATTGACTCATCAAATGCATTGAGCTCAATAAAGATAAAACTGAAATTAGTTTTTCTGGTGCCACGGGTGAAGAAGTAGTAAGTAAATGCTTTTGCTGAATCTCATCATTAACTAAACACAAAGTCCCAAATCATATAAAGCTATGTATAAAGAAATGAAGTTTATTAGGCACTAAATGGGTTAGGCCCAAAATACATGTCTGATCTGTTTGTGTGTTATTAGAGCTGTTCTCAGGTCATCAGGGACCGGCCTGCTCACGGTTCCCAGGGTTCTGAACACAGCATGGTGAAGCAGCTTCTAGTTTCCATGAACAACAGATGTGAGGTACAAGAAATAACTCGTACCTCATCATTCTTCCAAATTGGGGTTCAAAATATTGAACTCTCATGATATTTGTTTGCCGCTGCTTTAAATTAAAAATGTATTTCTGCATCTTATATGATTTGTATGTAATTTTATATTATATAAGAAATACAGGTTAGGGTTAGGAAATAATATAAGAATATTTCTTGCATTTCAAATTTATTTTTTCCTTGTCATTTTACAGTTTTCTATCCCTTTCTTTTTAAAGCTCTATGAATGGCCTTGTGTTTGAATGGTGCTTTTTAAATTGACTTGCCTTTCCTTATATTTGTATTATATTGTACTTAAATTTTTTTCAGACAGGAACAGTAGGATATAGACATAGACAAAAGGCCATGGTTAGGGTGTGTTTGACTCTCAGGCAAAAGATTCAAACCCCAACTAACCTAGATTCTAGGCTACCATGAGCAAGGAGCCCCAACTCTCTACCTGCTGAATAACCAGACAGTAAAATAGTATTAAATAGTAACAGACTTTTAGAAAAATGCTTAGTGCCGCAATGGTTACGTATATCCATGCCTCGAGTGCATAGCACACCAAGATGGGTTGTGGATGGTGCAGATTTATCTCACACACATTTTGATATAGCTCATGTGTCTCTTTCCGCTGTGAATTGATGAGAGGAGGTGAGATGGAGGTGGGCACGACAGCATATCACTGCAGTTCCTGTTTGTTTTGTGTGTTTGCACAGCCTAACCTAGAACCTCTACCCCATTTCTCTCTTTTACCACCTTTCTCTTTTACAGGAGGTGTGGGGGGGGGGGGGTGAACAATCACAGACCCTCATACCACAAGTAAAAAAAAATCTTTCACATTGTGTCAGTGTGTGGGTGTGTGTTTGCGCGTGAGGGAATATGTGTGTTTTTGATCAGACTCTGTTGTATAGGTGTGCGCAAGCGCGTGTGTGCGTGCGTGTGTCTGTGCTGTGCTGTATGTGTGTCTGACTCTGATGTGCGTCTGTGTGCGTGGGCATGTGTCTCTCCGTGTGACATCACTCAAGGAGAGAGAGAGAGAGAGAGAGAGAGAGAGAGAGAGAGAGAGAGAGAGAGAGAGAGAGAGAGAGAGAGAACTTTGTTGTTTATATGAAGAACGCCTATCAACTTACCTCTGCAGAGGGTGGCTTTGAGAAACCAATCCTTCTCCTTCTAAAAAGGTTTTCTCTCTCTCTCTCTCCACAGTCAGGCTCGATAGCGTTCAGCTTATGCTACAGTTCCCATGGCGACACGCCGGCCGCTCCACTTGTTTGGCCCGTTACGCAATCGCAGGCAAAGTGTGTGCGTGGGCTCATCTTATTTCCATCCACTTCAGAAACCCTGTGTCTGTTCCCTGCGTCTCTACTCGGCACTCTGCTCCTATTTAATCAGCTTCACGTGGCGGTGGATTCAAGCTTTTTAATAGAACCCGATCTGGTTAACTCTGTGGCTGGTCCCTGGTTCTTTGTCGTTTACACATGACCTCTGATGAGTAACGGTTATGATCCTGAAAAGATCATAACTGACCACAGAGGAGGCTGCCTTGTGTCGACACTGAATAGAAAACAGCTGATAAAACAGCATTGAATCCTGCCTCCATGCCTTCTTTCTGGGGATACGAACGGCAGCAAAGTTAGATTGCTGCTAGATGATGTTATTACTATTCTAATAGTTGAGACATACTTTAAACTCAAACGTGTCAAGAGAATATTTGAGCGATTTCTGTGCGCTTTGTCCCCAAACAATGACACATTCCACTGCCTGCCGTGTGAATCCCAGCGAATAAAAACACTGAATACTTTGCCGCTGTTATTAACCTTATACCCACAGGGCGGGATTAGGGACCAACTGGATGTGGGGGTTTGTGCATTTGCACGACACTGTACTTTGATATAGAAATAGATTGAAGATGCTATATTTGCCAGTGCACAAGAAAATATATACCATAAGTTATATTTAGAGCTAGGGTCTATAGATTACCTGGGGGGGATCTGTCTGTTTTATATAGAGCTATGTTGTGTAAATACTGGGCTGTGGAGGATCTGTCTGTTCTATATATATCTAGAGTCTATATACTGGGCTGTGGAGGACCTGTCTGATCTATATAGAGCTAGGGTCTATCTATATATTGGGCTGTTGAGGACCTGTCTGGTCTATACAGAGTTAGGGTGTACATACTTGGTTGTTGAGGTCCTGTCTGTTCTATATGGATCTAGGGTCTACATACTGGGCTGTGGAGGGCCTGTCTGTTCTATATGGATCTAGGGTCTACATACCGGGCTGTGGAGGATGTGGGTGACCCTCTTCTTCTGCTCCATCATGGTGAAGTCCTCCCTGAGGTCCGGGGACAGGGTTCTGGAGCGATCGGCCTGGTCGATGCGGTCCACAAAGCGGTCCTTGGGGTTGTTGGTGGTCAGCGAGAGGGTCAGAGACCCGGTCGCCGGTCTCACGTCCACTAGACTCATGCCTCTGGATGTGTTCCCCTCTCTCTGTCTCTGTCCGGTCGGGACGTCCTACAGGGTTCGGCTCTGGGTCGCAGAAGAGAGAAGAAAACAAAGTATCAATACTCTGCGCATTATGGATAGGAATCCACGAAAAAAAGGTGTTGTTAAGGTAATAACATATGATATTACTTATCGTATACTTGATAATGAATTGATTCCAACAATCCAATACAATGGAGTAAAAAGAGATCAACTACAAGAGATAATTTAGTTATACATGTGATGGATGCATTGTTTATCTGAAAACTTTGTAGGCCTACTAGTTTAGCTGGGGTTTTCTTTTACACATACGCAACACACACACACACACACACACACACACACACACACACACACACACACACACACGCCAATACACAACCACCATCAAATTGAGGTAATGCAAAACGGCTCTTGAGCTTAGGGGTAGTTGAGTGGGGGGATGGAGTGAAAAACGGTTTACCTACAACGCAAACAAGCTACCAAGCAAATACAAAGACAGCAGTGGGCCTCGCATGCAAATTAGATACTTTAAAAGAGTTCACACATCTGCTCTGCTGGAGGGGTGGGGATGGCTTGTTGAGTTAGGGAGAAGTAGGCTACATGCAAATGGAAGAAAGCAATACAACAAACGGAAATAAGGTATTTCAAACTGCGATGGAAACCTGTCATAAGCGAAAAGTAGAGTGTAGCTATTGGGAGAAATAACAACCAGCAACAAACTTTCCCCAAAAAAACAACGTTTAACATTAAACTCGACTTTTTGTGTGTGTGAGAATACCTTGCTCCGCAAAAAAAACAGACAACTTACTAACAAAACACCGATTGAAAACAGATTGCAAAGAGCCAAAGAAAAAGAAAAATATACCTGCAAAGAAACCCTTCAGTAGTGGAATAAACGATACCACGGATGGTGAATCTCGTTTCCCGGATAATCCTCGAACATTCAAACAGTTGTTAACATCGATCTTCGACTATTTCTGCGGTGTTGTAGCGCTCATCCGTGCAGCGTGTGGAGGAGGTGGGC